>NC_034418.1:5446641-5746641 GCF_002078875.1 Numida meleagris
GGGGGGGGGGGGCTTTTCTCTCCCCGCCTTTCGGCAGCGTTTGCCCGAGGAACCCGGCCCCTCCGCGCGGATGCATTGCCGCGATGGAACGCGGCGGGGCGGGGGCCGCCGCGATGCGCGCTCGGCGGTGAGAAACGCATGGGACGTGCCCCGCCCCGCCCCGCCCGGCAGACGCTGCCATCCTCGGGCCCTGCGCGGTTTTTCGCTCCCCCTGCAGCCCCGGGCGGAGCCGCGCCGCTCCCCGCCCCTCGCGGTGCCGAGGCAGAACCGCTCCCCGCCCCGCCGGGCGGAGCGCCCGCTGCCAGCCGCGGGGGGTGGGAAAGGCGGCCCGTGAACTGTGCCGTTACCTGACACCGGGCCGCGGGCTGTCCCGGAGCGGCGCGCTGCCCGGCGCACGGAGGTGCCCTCGGCAATCACCCGGCGCGGGGTTTCCCATTCACAGGCACTGCAAAAAAAAAAAAAATTTTTTTTTTTTTCTTTACAGTTTTGTTTGTGCGGCCGCGTTTTTCTCATTAGCAACAAAGTGTTTCCTCGTCTTTTTCCTTCTCCTTCACGCTCATCACATATTTACGATCCATTAAAGCACGGCGGTTGCTTTTCCTTTCTTCCCTTCCTTTTTTTTTTTTTTTTTTTTTTTCCCCAAGCGCCAGCAACGATCGCTCAGCGCGTTCCCTTAACGAGTCGCTTTCTTCACTCCGATGCGATTTATTTACAAACCGTGCTGGCAGCCTCCGAAACCTCCCCGTGCGGGAAGGGCGGGCGGCGGAGCGCGCAGAACCGCGGGGCAGCAGCGCCTGGGGCCGCGCGCTCCCGGCCTCGCGCAGGCCGGCCGCCAGCTGCACGCTCTGCCCCGCCGGTCCGGCCCCGCCCGCGCAGAGCAGGAGGGATGAAAGGCGACGGGGGATGGATGCGGGGAGCAGGCAGGAGGCAGGGAGCCGCACCGGAGGGGCAGGAACGAGGTGCGAGGGGAAGGCGGCTGCGAGCCGCCCGGCTTACTCCACGTGCAGGTGACAGCCGAGACCAGAAGGTTTCTTGTCGGGGAAAAGATGGATGGATTTCCGCATTGTTGGGCTGTGGTTTGAGGCTTCTTCAGGGAACAGTTGCCATTCGGTTTGGCCTTTTTTGGAGAGGGCGTCCTCGTTCTTTTGGGAGTCCTGAAGCCACAAGCTACCCGGTCGCGCCTTCGAAGGAGGCCGGTGTTACTTGGCACGTGAAGGTGCGACTGTAGCTCCTCTTTTTTTCTCCCCTTTTTGCTCCCTGCCAGGCTGCAGTACTTCTCCATTTATTTATTTAAAATCAAAGTATCATTTTCTATCTGGCTTCCTTCCCTCATGAATATGAATTGACAGAAGTTAAAATAATGTTTTGCAAATAAGTGGGTACAGTTATTTACACAAGCCAGAAGCAATATGTCTTTTAGCTGCTGAGCTGAAATATAATGACTTAAAGATTTCACATACAATACAATCTCTTGTATAAATACTTCCTCCCAGGAAAAATGTTAAGGAGGAATAGAAGTTTGGAAATATCTATAGAGAAGAACAGAAATAACTAGGGAATGTGCAGCTCCCCTGAGCACAGCGTCACAGGTAGCTACGCGTATGTTCTCTCTCCTTATTTTGTATTTCTGTTTTTTACATCCAGGTTCTAGTTAATATAAGAGCAGCTGAGCCAGCCCTTCTGTCACTACTGGCGGTGGCCTAGCGGGTGCCTAGAAAATAGCGAGCATGTGGTGATTGCTCCTTGGGAAGCTCTCCTTGCTCTAGAGACATGAGGTACTCAGAGTTCCTGGATGACGTGCAGCGACCCGAGTATGTCACAGGTAAGTGAGGTGTAAGCGTGGCAGTGATCAAAAGCAAGTTTCAGTCTCAAACCATGCTGTTGCTTTGTCCTACCACGCATCTCTATCTACTGTTTTTCTTTGGACATTTATTTTTTAATCCACGGTCTAAATCTTTAAGAGGCAAAGTCACCCAGTGTCATGGGACTAAGAGTGAGCACTAAGAGTGAAAAGAGGAGAGAAGTCTTTGATGGTCAAGTCCGCTTAGCACCGAGGGAGCTGGTGAAAACTGAGATGTTGAAGGCATTCTGTGCAAAGCCTGCGTGGGGTGTGGGGCAGAGGCTTGCAGGCAGGTGGCTGTGTGTGGAACACCTGTGAGAACACCTGCTGGAGGGTCTCAGAGTAAGGAAGTGGTGACATCTTCCTTTTCACAGCAGCTGAGGAATCAAGCCTGAACTGCAGGCTATTCTTAACTTTTGGAAGTTACTGTAACTTTTGGAAAGCAGTTTGCTTCTGGTTAGATGGATACTAAAGGCATGTCCATATCTGTGTCAGACTGGGTCGTGAGTGCAAATAAGGAAGGTTCTTACTGGAGCATTTGGCCCTGAAACTTCTGGTGTCATTTCCTTCTCTAAGTAAGAAGTCTCTCTGTGTTAGCAGGCGTTCGCATCATCTGTACAGACAGCTCTCTTGATCGGGGCAGTGCTAAAGTGCAAAGGTCCATTTTTATTATTTAAAGGTCTTAAAAATGCAGCATCACAATGTCAGGTGGGTGTAGCAGAAGCCCTGCAGCACCTGGCATCAGGTGGTGCAACACAAGCAGTACTTGGGATTGAATATGGAAAGAGGAAAAGTGGAGTGCTCTGGCACAGTGTCATAAATTTAGCCCCACTGGTCGCCACTTTATTTCCCTTGTATTTTCCATAAAAAGTAGTAGAAAGCTGAGCCACTGAGGCTATGCAGATGACTAATGTTAAGTTTTTTATCAAACCGATACCTGTTCTGATAACGAACTTTCTTTAGCTGTGAGTGATTCTAAATTGCCTTCCTTTCAGTGGGATTTTAAAGTGTCATTTAATATGTAGGGAAGCTAACATTTGTTTCATGTGTACAATAGTTAAGGGGATAATAATCTCCAATGCTAAATGTGTGCTCATGTGAGCTCCTACCTTTCTGTTGGTTGGAGTATTCAGCTAATAGCACATTATATAGAGAGACAGAATGCAAATGTGAAATAGGTTTTAGTTGCCCGGACTGAATCCTTACTCCTCTTGGCAAGTTGTGTCAGAGCTGCTGAGGAGAATGAGGCTGTCTGCGATAGCTTGGCTGTGGGGATCCCTTCCCATCAGCCTGTACCTCTGGTGCACATGAATGGATTGAATCCCCTTCTTAGGTCAGTTCAGAATGTTTTGGCTTTAGCACAAGTGAGCTCTGCACAGACAGTTGCTCTAAAAGTGTCTCTGGCATTTAAGATAGAGACCTTTTCTGGCCTAAAGGATTCTGAGGTCATCACTTCCAAAACATTACCAGCTTTCTCTTTCGGTCCAGATGTTTATTCCTGTCCTCTGGGATTTTAACCCCTCTATATTTGAATTGGTTGAATAGATCCTATAAGCACTCTTTATTCACATCGCTGCAAAGACAGTGTGATTTTGGTTTTGGTTTTAGCTTTTAACTTAGCGAATAAGGCCTTAAGATTGATGTCCAGGATGTGCCAGCGAGCTTCACAAAGCTTGAGGAGATCTCATGAAGCTCGAGGTAGAGCCCGTGCCCCTGAGTCAGAGAGAAAACAGCTCATAACGCTGCAACTTGTTTGAGAGAATTCCATGAGATGTTACCCTCCTGAAGGACTGTCTACAGAACAAGCTTAGCTTCAAGTGCCACTGAAGGCCATTTCGGACAGTATGTCTAACATTGCACTGTAGCAGAGAAAGAACATTTCTGTTGTGACACAACACAGCATAACAGCTTAAAACACCTGGGCTATTACTTCCGTCATCTCCTTACTGATGTTATGTAGTTGCTTACAGTCACTTTTCCTGCTTGACCTATAGAAAACAGTAGAGTCTGCTTCTATGCTCTCTCCTGGCTTTGAAGACGTTATTAAACCAGTTCTTTCTTTCCAAAGATGTATGCATTCATGCTGGCATCCTCAGTAAAGCTGAGATGCCAACAAAAAAGCAAACAAAACAGTCACAATAGTATTCAATGCACTTAAACTTGGAGGAAATGAAAATCAATATTTGTCAAATGGAGGGAAAAGGTAAAAGGGACTGAGGAAAAATGTCTGGCTTTCTTAAAAGCCATTAGTGAAAATGAAAAGTTGTCTGCAACACTGAAATTTAATGTATTGGTGTTATTTGAACAGATAACTTTTTTTTTTTTCCCTTCTTCCCCCACACTCCATGTCCTGATGCATGAACAAGCTTGATGCATGCTGTTCTTTATTGCTAATGCTGTCGAATGGAACTTAACTACATTTTAATTTGGCGTGGTTTGGAGCCTGGAAGCCTTGTGTAAAATCTCCCTTGTGGGTTGAAGTGTGGGGGCCTGATTCAGTACATGAAAGTTACATTTTCTGGGTGAGCTTCACCTCGGTCAAGGTGCTTTAATCTCTTGATTTGCTCCATAATACAGTTGCAGCAATAATTCCTTACCTTTCATTTTCATTTATTTTGCATATGTAGCAAGGAAGCAGCTTGGATTAGTCTTTTACTAATATGCTCTATGGCTACTCTCTCAGAATAGAAATGCTTACAAAATATCTGGTAAAACTAAGCACATGGAATTAGAAATGTCATATCTAGTCAGAAATAAAATGCTGTGCGCTATGCAGCATGGCAGCTCAGGCTCAGACCTGCTGCCTTGGTTCCTCTGGTTGGTTTGAGGCTGGTGTGGGGAGTGAGACAACTGGGCTCCTCTGCAGCTGTTGGTTTTGGTGCGAGTCTCTGTAGTATTGTGTGATGGCCTTTGTTTTCTCCCATGGAGTATATATCTGCATGCACTATATAAAATTGCTAGCAGCAAGCAGAGTAGTGCAGCCATTTCTTGATATGCAGCTAATAGTGATGTCTACTGTCAGGTCTACTGTTGAGCACTAGGGTAATGGCTAAAGAGAAGCATTATTTTTCTATCTGATGGATTTTCTCCATTCTGTTTGATCAGTTTGCTTTTTACAACCCTACATGGCAGTGATGATCTTCACTTTTGAAAGTGTAACTCTGGGTTTTGCAGCTTTGGCCGTGTGTGATACAAGTCATCAAATTATGTTTATGTTTAGATCTTTTCTGCATACTGACTGACAGAGAAAAAGAATGGAATGATTTTCATTTCTTCGGGAGTCCGTAGTAACTGTCAACTAAAGCCCAAAGTCCTGACTTTGTGTACTGCTAGTCTTGAAGTGCTTTCTTCTTTCAGAAAATTAGACATTGACAACAGTAACAATAAGAAATGAATAGTCAGGGCAGTAATCCTCCTGCCCCCTTCTCCCCACCCCCTGATGACAGTGGGCAGTTCCCAGCTGACACGCTAACTAACATACTTCTGTCAGCCATGGCTGCTCAGCAAAAAAATAACCAACCAACCAAACAAAAAAGAGCTAGGAAAAGGAAAGCAGTTAGTCATTTGTGTGAGTAGTCTGTGTGTGTGTGAGTGCGGAGCCTGGCACTGATGGGCTCAGAACCAGGACAGCCGGCACCTGTAGCTGGCACGGCTGCTCCTGTGGTGAGCTGTGTGCAGTACGCCCTTGTCCTTCAGAGAGGGCCAAAGCCAGGTCACTGTATTCCCACATCAGGCTTTTTGGAGACGTGACCATAAGCGGATTGAATCTTTACACAAATAGTGACTGCAGAAGGCTTTGAAGTAGCAGTCCTGTGGTGATATATTTCTCTTCCTTCAAAATTGGTAATTTTCGATCTTTCTTCTTCCACCATCTCCTAATTTCTTTCTTTATCTGTTTTTCTGTGTCATGGGTTAAGTCTCCATAGAACGTTGACAGTTACTGCAAAAGGCTGCAGCAGCAGTAGAGCTGCTGAAAGACACGAGTATTTATAGAAAATAATAAAGTAAAAATAAATTTAAGATGAAGTATCAATAGCTAGCAGCTGTAGCACTTGTTCTCCCTCTCCTGTTAAGTAGTGAACTCAAAGCATAATTTGGAAAGGACCCCAGCTGGGGTTGGAGAAACCAATGCATTCTGCACACCAAGGGGAGGTCGAGATATTCAGTTACAGGATGGGATCTCCCCACTTTCTGCAGTGCTAAGCTGTGCCAAATCAGTTTTTTTTTCCACTGAAACGTAAAATGAAACATTTGGTGGCACTTGGCCATGTTGGGTCTCTCCGGTGTCACCGTAAGTACCCCAAGGTGGTGGGACGTATGGATGGCGGTAGGACTGGCCTCTGCTGTGGGATGCTGGAGTCCAGTGCACATGGCTTAATGTGCTCACAGGGTTTGTGGAGCAACAAGGGGTGTGCAGAGAAGCTTTTGACTATAGCAGTGGCAGCTGTGGAATTGTCTCCGGTGACTTTGTCATAAATCAGGGGTTGATCTCATTTTGAATGTCTTCAGCAAATGAGAGGTGCAGAGATGCAAGGTTACTCTGTGTTCCTCTCTTGCCAGAGCGCAGCTCGGACTCAACTCGATTCTCTGGGTGTTTTCCAGAGGAAGCAGTTCATCCAAGCACTCTGAGAAAGTCTTAAAAGTTAAGAATCATTCCTTCCATCAGTTCTTTTTGATATACGGTTTTCTTCTTTACTTCTCTAAAGATGTGTGTGGATTCAGCGCTGTCCTTTTAAATGGATGAATTTTGGTATGGGAAGCTGTTGTTATCTTTGGATTACACGCCAAAAGGAGGTTGGCAGGGGTGGGCAATGCTGGCAGATCAGGGTTTGCATTTCTGGGGAGAGTGAGAGAGCATTGGCTCCAAGTGGCTGCTGAGCTTTTGCTGGAATCTCATCTTGTTATTATTCAATGTCTTCTTGCTTCTGTTCTTTGTTTTGAAGTGCTTGGGGTTGATTTTTCTTGGGAAATACATTGAGAAAGAAACTGTTCCCCGTACATATCTGTGGAGGAACGTAGGCAGAGTGGTGTACATTTCTTCCCGGGTTCTGTTTGTACAAAATTGCAGTGCAGATCCTGAGCAGAAACCTGCCTTTCACCTGGGAGAACCGAGCACTTGGTCTGTTCCATGAGTGCCTGCTGGCTGTTTGCTCCCCTCACAGTGGCCGTGATCATTTTTTAGAATGCCATTATAACTCACCCGTGCTAAAACATTAAGTGCTGGCTTTCTCTAGGTTCACCTGAAGAGCAATAACCCTGGCTTGAAATAAACGAGGAGTAATTCTAAATAATATTTCAGAGAGGTTGATTGTTTTTGGCAGCAGAGGGAGCATTAATTGCAGAAGCATTTATCTGACGCCTCTGGAAAAACTGGACAAGGTATTGCAAGGACTTGAAACAGAGAGTTAAACTACTTAATAGCGGTAAATGCTGCTCCCAAAATTAGTCTTCACTAACATCAGAAATGCTATGTCCTTCTGGCTTGGTAATAAACCTACAGTGACTCATCAGGGTGATGTTGTGGCGTTTTCCTCTGCTCTCTTGGAGCAGAGTATTGATCAGGCTGTGAAATAATACAGCAGCTGAAGCTCAGGTAGCAGATACGCACTGAGTCGTTCTCCCTTTACTAAGCCTCTGTTTCCCAGCATTATTTATAGCAGAAGGATTGACTCTGGAAAATAACTTTGATAAATATGACCTTGTAGCACCTGTTTAAGTGATGGGGAAGAAAACGTTCCCTAGTTTGTTAACTTTAAGTATTGGGAGTAGAAGTGGTGCACGCGTAATAATATTATGATTCATACAAACCACTTTCCAACCAACTCAATATATTTCATTACCTCTTTTCCAGCTGAAGTATTGATTTTTTGTTTTGTGGTTTTATAACACAATTTCGAGGCTGTTGTAGTTTAATGAGCCATGTTCTTATGATGTTTAAAAAGATTTGAAGCGTTTGTTGAAATAAATATTATGGATTGCCCATCTCTTGTCACCTCTTTTTTTTTCCTCCTCCCCATATAAACCCAGCCCAAAATGAATGGGGCAGCCAGCTAGGCGGCTTTTTGTGCCAGAGATCAAAGTGCTGCTGGGGAACAATAGCAGGCCACACTTCTGTGTTCGTGACCACACACAGCAGCACCTGCAGAGCCATAAAATGTCATTGTTGCTTCTGCAGTTTGAGCACAGAGGAAGCACCACTGAGGTGGCAGATGATTCTAATAATACTTGATGTGAATTGATGGGGAAGGAGGACCATAACACAGAGGGCTTTTTATTATAAGCCTTGACTTGCCAAGCTGTGAACAACAGAATGCTGCACCTGTGGACTTTCTTCAAATCAACCATTATGGAAAGTGACAGATTTTATTAACTTAAGGAAGAACTTTTCAACATAGGAGATTTGTAGTTTATTTTGGGGATGTGTGAGGAAAAAAAAAAAAGAAAAAGAGCAGAAGGATATGTTACATATTTCCCACTGCTTGTATTTTTTTCCAGTGGAATCCATTCTCTGCTTCTTGAATGTGTTGTGTAGAATCATCAGTAGAAATATATGTATATTTAAATAAAAATGTAGCAACATCTTTAGGATATTTTTCTTCCATTCTTACCCGTTGCTTCATGCCTTATATTAAAGGAAGTTTGGAATTAGTGAGAATAAATATATCGCTGGATGTGATGCATGCACTTTGAGAAATTCAGGGTAGCTGAGGCTTGAATAAAGTTGCAGGAAAAACCTACTTTTGGATGTCCTCCAGCAGGAAAGTGATTTACGCTAGGCACTGTCTTTGTGCGGTCAGATCCTCCCTTGTGCGTGCCTCCCTGGGATGGCAGGGGCTGAACACAGCGGCTGTGGGACTGTGGTGTCAAACAAGGCACATGCAGGTACATGGAGCTGGCATGCGCTAGAGCAGGACAGAGCTTGCTCTCTTCTCTCTTCTTTGTTCACGGCCTTTACACCAGAAACACAAGAGTGCTTGGAGATGTCTCGTAATGTTTCTGTTCCGGGATTGTTACTGCATCAGCCTGGTTCCTAGAGCAAGTAGAACACAGCATTTCCAGTTGTTCCTTTTCCAGGTGGCTGCTGTGCCCTGTAGTGTAAAATGAAGATGCTGCAAGAGTTGAAAAGGTTGGACACTGGTGGTGGTCTAACATTAGAGCAACTCCTACCTGTATCAGAAGTGAACAAAGTGCAGGACTGATTTACCTAGACTTCTTGTTACCTTTGTTTAACAGAGCGTGTGGCTGTGTTCTGACTTTTGTATGGCCACAGTGATTTTGCTAGGTGTTCACAAGCCTCTCGTACCCATATGGATCCAAACAAAATCTTTGTGTAGGTGCAATTAATACCCAGATGATGATGTAACTGGGGCAGCCTTAAAAACAAACACAATAAAAAGGGAAACCTTGATACGAGCACTTAATTATCTTCATACATATGTAGGTTTTACAGCCAATTTTGAGTGAATCATAGATGTAGTAATTCATGCAATATTAATTGCTCAGTGTTGACAAATCAGGCATGAAGTCAACTGGATCATGATTATCAGCAGAAACCACTATGCTTTTAGCTAATTCTTCTTGTTCTAAAAATAAGCCCTAGCTAAACTAGAAATCATTTTGCAGAACACCCTTAAGTAAAGGGGTCATGCAGAGTAGTTGGTGGAATATTGCGCTTTTCATTTGCACAAACAGATGGTAAGCTTGGCCTTCCATTTAATCAGGGAGTGACAGACAGGTAGCACCTCTGTGTATTTCAGATGGGAACTTCTTTCCAGAGAGAGAAAAACTTCATATTCAAAAGCTTCTATGCCAAGAGAAATATTTGCCAGATTTTAACATTATCCTTCATGTTACTGTAACTTGCCATTAGAATTAACTCATGCTAGAAAGCTGCTGTATTTAGTCAACTGCAGAAACTTTTGTTTGATTCATTCTCTTCTCCCTTTTCATCTTGGCAGCGTATATAGCCATCCAGAACACGTAGAAATGGGGCTGCTAATAGACCTGCGAGCAAAGAACTGCCTTAACAATTCAGGATTCATGGATCTCTGACCATATTCTTTTTAAGCTAATCTTTCAGATAAGATTTTGATATCAATTGTTTCACTTTCCTCTCTCAAAGCATAATACCTGGTAACCTAAGCAAATACAATCTGTTTCAGAAGAGGTTCTGGCAAGTGCAGCCCCTGGTGTGTTTTAATGTCACTGCAGAGATTATGTTACCTTCCTAGAAACAAAATCTTTTTTTCCTCCCCTTCAAATGGAAGTCCCCTGATACCCCTGTCAGAGACCATTTGTTATGCAGAGTTTTGTGAAGCAATCAAAATTAATTCACAGTGATCTTTTCACCCAGAACCCATGCCCAAATAATGGGCTTTCTCAACAGGTGCTCATTGTGGCGGTTTGACTCCAACTTGCCAGACTAAAGATTTTATTCTTTAGCCATATTTAAAAAGAAAAAAAAAATCCCGAACTTGCAATTTACTAATGTTGAGCAGCTGCCCAGGAGGGCACACCTGCTTAAAAGTGATGTCTTGTCTTTGAGATCTAAAACAAAAAAATGTTTCCGTATTTGAATTTCTGTACTTAATAAAATCTCATTTACAAGTCACTAGAAAATCTGTCCAATGACAATGTCATATAGTGCTGATGTTTTATTAGGAATTGAGTTCTGTTGTTTCTTCTTGCAGAAGAGCAATATTCCGTCTGAATACTACAGAAGATGTTTGGATTTTTCCTGAGTTAGGATTTGTAGTAGGTTGCATCGTGAAATGAAACTGAAGTAAAATGAAGTAAGCAAAAAAAAAATCCCCACAAGCAGATTCGGTAAAAATACTCCAGGAATACTTGCACTACTGGTGGTACCATGATAATATAATATTCTCATTTCTTCAACTGTAAGCAGCCAGGTAACGCAAGAAGTATGCTGCCAGTAAAGAGGTCTTCCTATAGGGTTAAAGCCACGCTTGTCAGAGCACGCTTACACTGCTAGAGCTGTAGAAGGAGATGCTGTTGTCATAGCTGTTGTGCTAGTTAGTACCTTAAGCAATAACTGTGCCCCAAAGCCTATATTAATTTCACCTATAGAAAACAATATACAGAAGTGACTTCACCATACTGGTGATATCTTAGGATGGGAACTTCTGAGAACACATGACACATTTACGAAGGAGGAATAATGGGAATTAAAAACAATTGCTAACAATTTATTTTCGGACAGGATGGCTGCCACTTTTATGGTATTTAAGAAAGGAAATCCTTGCCTGAATTTGTTGCACTTAGTATGCTGCCTTAAGATTAGATTTACTTAAGAACAACCAGGAAATGTTGGCCTTTGTATAGCCATTGTTAGTCATTGACTGTATTGATGATAATACTGCTGTAGGTTGAAGCTGGGCCTTTTGACGTTGTCCTGCATTTTAGAAAGTTTGTAAGAAGTCATTAAGGCCCTTTATTGAAGCAGGTAGTGCCCAGTGGGCCTCCAACTGGCCAGGGCACGTGACACTTCCCCGGACAAAGACACATGCGAGGCCTCGCAGGCAGTTGCAGACAGAGAGTCTTTATTGGGTATTGCTTTAGCACGACTACTTGAGCGAGAGAAGCAGCAAAAATAGCTTGAAAGGAGAAAGAATAAGCAGTAAAAAAGCATCAGCCAGACTCATGTGAACACTGCCAACATTTACTTTAAAAAAGTGTCAGAGCTTTTTGAGTTAAATGCTGAGAGTAGAATACTTAACGTTAAGTGAAAAGAAATCATCTCCAGCTGTTTAATTCTCATTATGTCTTGGAGACGCAGCGTTTTGTTTGTCTCCAAGAAGAAGCTGACTTTATCATCAATTTCTGCTAATGGAAAGAGAGTGTCCTGTGCTTGGGCTCTCTGCTTAAGTCACAAGGGGGTGGGTGACGTTGCCTTTTCTTTCAATAGCACCATTTATTGAGGGCTCTCAAAATATTGTCTAGATGTAGGTGTTAGATAACACCAGTGCCCTGTTGAGTGGACAAATATCATTTTACCTTTTTAACAAAGTAAGGGATTGAAGTAAGGATTAGTTAAGTAATTTGCCCAAATGCAGCAGTGGCTTGGTGACAGAGCTGGGAATGGGAGGCTAGACTCCCTTCTCTTTTTATTCATGCTGCTGTAAACCAGCTGGAAGCAAAGGAAGAGTCATATCGTAGAGGCAGTGACACCTGGTTCCCTGCTACAATTATGAATGTAATCAGGCTTCTTCTGTAGCTGAGTGAAATACTCTAATGCTAGCTCCCTTCTTCTTGATACACTCGCAGTGTAGATGATTAGTACATATGTATGTGTGAAACTTGGAATATAGCACCTGTTGCATTGTGCCACAGTATAGCCAAAGCTTTATAGAAACGACAGGGGTAAAAACCTTGACTCATGATCTTCAACACTGGTAAGCAACATAAGGAGTATGCTGTGAGCATCTACTTGCCACCCATTTGCTCTCATACTTATTTATAGCATTGAAATATATATATTTTTAAGTGTAAATAAAAGTTTAAAAATTCCAGCTTCCAACTGTTTCCACAGATGAATGTGGAAATCACTAGGGAAGTCCTGGGCAATGAGATGACTTGCCTGGACTCCTCTGGCAGAAAGAACCTCACATCTCACAAGTGCTGGTCTAGTGTGTGATTTAAAAGCCCATTTGAATGTTTGCATTAGCTTATACATTAGATTTAACATTTCATTCTTTATGGAACAGTTGTAACTTTGTTTCTTCTAAAAATCAAATCAGCCTAAAAAAAAATTTCTGACTGAAGTGACAGTTTTACTTTCATCCTATATCTGAAGTAAAGCTCACTTTGAGTTGAATATGGCTGTAAAATTCTGTCTGAAAAGCAGACTTTAAAAACCATCACATCAATCGATAAAGAACATGCAGTTAATGCATATGTGAACCCTGATCTACAGAGGACTTCAAATGAATATTGGGACAAACCTCTTTGCCACGTTACTCTTACAGTGCAGCTTGCTCTGCTCTCGCATCCCAACTCCAGTGCGTTCAATAAAGTACGAACTCATTAGCCACCACTGTTTCTTAGTACCTTACATTTGTGTGTGAGCAATTTCATTCAGCTTCTTTAATGATTTCTCACAAAATTTGTCAAAGGAGGAACAGATCATTTAGACTACTAAACTAAATGTATGTTTTGTCCAAGTGAGAAAATATTACTAATCAGTTAGGTAGATGAAGCAATCCTATATGATTAGACCATTTATACCATTGAAGACTCATTTATATTCAGATTATTAGTCAGGCTGAGTAAGATTTCCAAATGTTTAGCCAAAAAGCATACTTAGTGGATTCTAGAAGCACGAATGTGGCTGAGTAAAGTAGAATACTACATAAATGCTTGTAGGTAACTTTTAGCAGCACAGAAAGCTACACTATCCATGTAAAGATAGCATGCTGTTTTGAAACTGAATAAGCTTTGTATAATCTCTTATCTTCCCATTAAAAAATTATATTGCTGAAGAGTTAAAAATCAGCGCAAAATATAAACAATGCAATGCTTTCTTCATAAAGCTGCCAACAGTATGACTTACCAGCTGTTAGATGTATGTATTGGTTTCAATGGAATATTTAACTTCAGTATAGCTGACTGGTTTATTGTTTATTGTTGTTGATGGTGTGACTGATTACTTTGTTGCCATTCATTTTGATAATGTGCTTATCTATTACTCATCCATTTTGAGGCTGGCGAAATGAAGAAGCTAACTGCTGTCAAGTATTGCTGAGGTATAACTCTCTACTTCTCAAATTAGTCACTTCTTTTTCCTCTACTCTCACCATTTGCCAAAGGCTGCATCTTTCTTGCTACAGTTTCTTTTACCACAGAAAAAAAAAAAGAGGTCAATTTATATAAACAGTGATGGGAATATTATAGTTTTAAAGGGAGGACATCCATGGCATTGATTGCTTTCAGACCTGCAGTGAAGTCGTGGCTTTATGTAGAACTGTAGAAGGTTTTTGTTAATTGGCATCAAGTTTTCATCTACGAGGGAGAAGTAAGCATACATTTTATTTCAACTGAAATGTATGACTCACATGCTACCTGTCTTAATGATCACTTTCTGAACTTTAGTGGACTCTCAGATAGATAAACAGAGAAGCGTGTGAATTCTCTGCTTTGGTTCTCCAGGTATGTAAATTTCTGAATTTCTGATAGTAACCTCCTGGCAAGGGAATTGTAGTTACTTGTACAAAATACAGTAAATGTAAATTAGGACATCTTCACTGAAGTGTGAGTATATGCTTTGTATGCCTTGATCTGAGCAGGTGGTTGGACAATTACATGAATATTTTGGAAATTAGGTTAAAATCAGGAAAACGGGAAGGTCCAGGCTGTTGTCATACAAATTGTTTTATATTTCTTTTTAACTGTGTACTGAATACAGCCATGAAATGAAGTTATAGATATGCAGAGTTCCTAATGAATATCTGATAGCAGTACAAAGCTCTTTGAGATGGCATAGGAAGGAGGAAAAGAACAATGTCTTTTGTTTGGGTACATTACAATAGGACAGTCAACGACGTAATTTCTAGGAACGCTTTCTCCAAATAATGCAAAGAGCAGTATTTGTCTAGAAAGAAAGCAACAAGTTTTCTGTTTCTTGGCAGTGCAGCTGTGTATGTTTCCTTCCTTCCTTCCTCCTTCCCTCCCTCCCTTCCTGTTGTGCCTATTTAATCTCTTCTTTCAGTGAGTGTAGGATGTATAACCCTGGTTGAGGCAGGTGGAGAGGAGCTGGGTTTCTGCAGAGGCAAATGGGGTGGTGCTGAGTACTGTTCTCTGAGGTCTGCAGTGCGAAGGGCACATGAATTACATGGTGCATGTTTTTAAGTTATAAATGTCATGTTCTCATCAGTGCAGGGATCATAGCCGATACGTAGAAGCCATTCTGATTGCCTCATTGAAGAGTCTGATTCATTAGCTCAAGCTGCTGAAAGTCACTTATTTAAAGTCTGTTGTAAAATGGCAGCTGTAATTGCTGGGTTTTGTTATTTGCTTAATCTAGACTTGCATCCCAGTATCAGCCTTCTGTTTTAGCTATTTCCCCTTCAGCTGAGGTAGAGCTGTCTTCCTGTCCAGTCTTCTGAAATACTTCGCTTTTCCTGTGAAGATAAGGTGGTGTAGATGGAGCTGTTGCTGTAATGTAGTAGCTCCCATTTTCCACTGGGTGGTGTTTGAGTTAGACTGCAAGCTGGTTTAAGTCTCTCTACGCCAAGACAAAGAATAGCTTGTTGTGCAACTAAACACAAGAATCCCAAGGCCATTTTACTGATCAGAGATGAAACTTTGTTCTTTGTGTTTATTATAGTCTGACAGAATTTAAAAATGTTTAGAAATTATAAACGCAATAAACATGTTAAAATGCGATCATTCTAGAACGTTAAATGGAAGATTTCCTGTATCTGTGTAAATTCAACTTCACCATTATTGCCTAAAGCAACCTTTAATTCCATTCTTGTTTTTTAATTAAAATGGGCGGATTACTCTGGACTGGATTTGTGTTATTTTCTCCCACTGAGCAATACTTCACACTGTTGGTGGCCACTGAAACTTAAGTAGGGCCAGATTTACTGAGTCATTGCACGGAAATGCAATGCCACATTTTGCTACCCTTTTCCATGTAAGATAATGTTACATGCTTATTTTAAGATAATATTGTTCCAGAACTGGAATACAAACCCAAATAGTTTTTTAAGTTCGAAATATTTTTTTCAGATTCTTTAGATGCATGCTGAGATCCAGATTTCGTACACCAATTCCCATTGCACAATAAACAGACGCTGTATATCATTTCTGTAAATGAGCTCTTGGAGCCTGGTCCTCTATATGTTTATAGGAGTGGGTTGTGTAATTTTCCAATATTCATAAGCCATTTCTTACAGTTAATTTTAACTGAGTAAAAATGTGCCCTGAGCGTCAACAGTGTTTGTGCATCAATATGTGTTAAGGTGTTGTAGAATATGTCTGATACTCTGTTGTATGACTCTCTTCTACCTGTATCCTATTTTCTCTGCAGCATTATGCTTGTGAGAAGACACATTTAGTCTTAAATAGTTTAGGGAATTTACGGTGATAGTGAGTTTATACACACAACTTAGTTTATCTCCACATGGACTTGAGGTTGACTTGGTTTTGATAGTTGGCTTTTTATTTGTTGGTTGGTTTTTTTGGTGTGGTGTTGGTTGGTTGGTTTGGTGCTTGGGTTTTTAGTGTTTTGTTGTTGCAGTTGTTTGTTTTTGCTTTGCCTACAAAACTGAAGTTAAGAGAACCACGCTCTGCTGTTGAGTTGACCAGTGTCTTTGGGGCAATATACAGCTATCAGTAGAATGCTTCCAGAATAACAGCATGAGGTCAGTTGCTGCCAACCTGAATAACATCAAGGGCACACGCTTGTTTTCTTCTCTTGTCCTGCTTCACTACTGAACAAACTAGAGAAAAGAACAGGAATTGTCTTTGGCTCAGCATGCTAAGAATTCTTTATGAGTGTATAAGATGAGGCTGGAATGCCTGCGATGTCTTTTCCTCTCTAGCTCAAAAAACAAGTTCTTTTCTCTCTGAAAACAAAAAGGTGAAAATTTACTCTCAGTGACCAAAACGCAAAGAATGAAGTTTGAAAGGCTAATTGTGAGATCTAATTCTGCATAAGCTTTACTGATCATGCTTTGAGTTGGAATAGCTGTCTTACTAGGACTTGATAAAAAAGACAGAGAAGTCAATGGAAGCTTTGGGCTTTGTATCTCACCCAGAAATTGTATCAGAAACAATTATAAAAGTAATGAAATTCAGCACAAAGTCACCTTGGATCCTGAACCATTCCAAAAGCTTTCAGCCTACATTATTTTCCAACTGTGTCACTCTCCTTAACTATCTATGTCACAAAGCATTACACAAAAGATGTCAGCTGTAATTCGTTTTCTTAAATATCTGACTTTAAAATGTGTGTCAGGCAATTTGTATCATCTGTCAAACAACTGTCAGAAAGGGCCAAGAGGGGAACACCTGAGAAAAGTGTGGTGCTATGAAAGGTCTGTGCGTGGAAGTGCTGTGTCCGGTGCAAACAGCTACTTCAGGGAGACCCTGGAAAATCCATTAGCATTGCATTTGCAGCCTGCACAGATCCTGCATCAGGCTCTCTGTTGTTGGATGATCTCTGGTAGCCTCGAAAGGTGGCTACTGCCTTATGGCCAGCCTTAAAAGGGCTTGCAACACTTCCCACCAGGAGCTGGAATGTTACCATGGCGTCTTGGCCAAATTCTAATTATAGTTTATCTACTAGAAATTCTTGTAGGGTTTCATTTAATTATTTCATTGTAGACCAGTGCTCTGAATTTCTAAATAGAAGTGTTAAATGAATATTCCTTTAGCTGTGTGTAGTTCTTTACTACAGCATTTAATAAGATACTATCTTTACAAAGCAGCTCCCCTTTTTTTTTAATTGATAGAAGTTTTCTATAGTGTGTGACAAGAATTTTTTTTTTTTGCCTCCTGCCTTAAATTTTTTATATGACTTTCCTCTGCTCTTGAACAGTAGCCACATTTCATTCAAATATCTTATGTTTCATTGATGCCAGTGTTATATCCCTAAATGTGTGCCTGGCTGTAATAAACTCAGAAGCAGCACAGAGGGGTGTGGCCTTTTCAGGACTGTGATTTCTGCTTAGAAAGTATGGGAGCTTAGATATCATATTTAAATACTTAAGGATTTGTTTGCTTAAAAGATAGTATATACTTTGCTGTAATGATTTTCTGGAATGTCTAATTGTGACTCATAATATAGTCAGTCCTTATCAGTGCTGTTAGTTGTTAAAATGATTATGGCCACATGCAGTAGTGAAGAAAGTCATCATTCAAGTATTTGTTTTAAAAATGATGGGCTTCTGTCACGGCATAAAAAGCTATGGAGGCATTAATTGTCTCTTCTGTTACTTTGCTAAACCAATCCATATAAAAAGAGCAGATTAAATTGACTGACCCTCATATATTTAATGATTGCTGCTATTTGACTAAGAAACATTTCTCAGGAAGCAGCTTGTCACAGGCTATCAATATTCTTTTAATCCCACGTTAGTTATTGGTGCACTTTGTTACTCTCCAAGATGGCCTGTCTCAAGTGCTCCTTCAGCTTGCACAGCAAGCAAATGAGATGCTAAGTGATTGCAAAAACAATTTGATTATAGTGTTTAATTCCTGCCCTATGGATCTGCAAGATCACTGATACTTTCTCTTCTTTAGTTGTAGTTATTGTCCTTCTCAATGATTTCTCTGCTGCTAGAATTATTTTTTCTTAAATTGCATTTTCATCTCAGCTTTCTGCAGTAAGTGCTGGACTTCAATGTACAAAGTTTTCCTATAATAACTATACATGTCAGAATGTTAGTATAGACATTATTATTTTAGCATGGTTGACAGCTAACATCTTTGCTGGACATCTGAGAATGCACAGAGAAAGATGAGTGGTTAAGATATTTCAGGCTTTTTCTCCACTGTTTATATCAGCTAGAAAATTGCATTTCATATAATACATGGATGATGAGAACAAGACAGTGTCTTTTCCAAGGTGTCTGTCTTTCATGTGGTTACTGGCTGGTTTGGGCCTACGTTCAATTTTTGTGAAATCCAGGATCCTACCATGTTAGTCTGATTCAGTGTCTGCTTCACTCAGTAAAAAGAACTAAGTCATAGTTTGTAACAAACAAACAGAAATTTAATTGATCTTCAGATCTCTGATAGGATAAAGTTTATATAGGTACTTGTTATTGTTAAAGCTTTATTTCTCCTAGAATGCCACTCATTGTTACTTTGTTTCGGGTATGTTCATGATTATTGTGAACTTGATTGTTCTTTCTGGAAGAAATCTATAGAAATGATAAGGTTGCCATAAAAGCCCCTAGTTTTGGGTACATATAATACAAAAGCACATAATACTCATAAGCCTTGCAGTAGGACAGGTGTATGAAAATGGCTGAAAAGAAGGCTCTCCTGAGATACTGTGAATCAGTCAAAGCGCACTTTCAACTGTGGTCGTGCCATGGAAATCTTTCGTTTCTTTGTCTGTCTTTCTTTCCTTCCGTCTTTCTGTCTGTCTTCCTTTCAACTTTAAAATCTCAAACCTACAATTAACTTGTTAGAAAGAAACAAATCAAACCCAGCCCAACAGCTCTGATTTGATTTAAGCTTTTGAGAGTGTGAGGGTTCCCAGGCACAAGCCTCCTGTGGGTTGACTGGGGAACTGCTGCAGTGGGCTGCTGCTGTCACTGGGTTTGGCGTCCTGTCCACAGAGCCTTGTCATTTTAGAAGTATTTAAAAAGTATTGCTTAAAAACATTTTTTCAAAGAAACAGAATAGAGGAAACTACTTGATGTAACAACCATCAGTGCTGTGTAAATAGCTGTAGCTGAATGCTGTAAAATGCTGTCCCTTTAGCAGAGCGACAGAGGCCCACACCACTGAGTAAGACTCGTTAATAATAGTGAGGTGTCTATACAGTGCTTTGAAAATGAGAGTTTTGCCCTCTTTTTCTGTGAGTAAATTAGGTCAGAGTGTTCCCAGAATTTACATTTCAATTAAAAATCCCAATAATAACACATTGTGCTTATAGTGAATGATTCCTAGTCAGGGAAAGATGATATCTCCTGTTACTTTGTTAAAGAAAAGACCCTTGGTTGCAAAAGGCCACACATCAGTGGTAGGAACTCTTCTTCCTTGTTTGTCTTTTTCAGTTAACTTAAACCTGTGTGAGGATAAAGCGCTGTAATCAGAGCTCAGGCTTTCACTGTCTGGGTTAGATATGTTCAAGTTTGTATATTTTGATCTCTAGAGAGTTTTGGAAATACAAAAGAAAACAAAACTTTTCTTTTAAACTCGTACACACCTGAAAAATTAGACAAATGATCCCCTTTCCTTAAAAGGAATTGTTCTTTTTGTATGGGGAGGGATTGTTCTAAAGTATACTATCTAGAGCAGCTCATGCTTATGATCACTTGGTTTGCAAATTCTTAATTAAAATGCTATTATCTCTGGACTACCAAAGCCTGTATTTTCTGTCAACCACAAGAGAAGAACAATGTCAATCACAAATTTTATTAGTTAGATTTCTCTTTCTGTGTACTTTGTTGCTTACAGGATGGCTACGTTCACTCTATGGGACTGTTTCTCTTAGTTAAAGCACAGTAAATATTTTTAACAGAATTTTTAAAGTAGTCACCAAATACAGAGATTGAGACAGTCTCTGCATCTGCATCATTTGTGAGACTAAACAGTAATTTATAGAAATCAGATTAGTTTAAGCTGCCTGTTGTCTACTAAAATTGTAGTGAAATACTTCAGTTGTTGAAATAACTATAATTTGAGCAGAAGTGAAATCATAGTTATTCTGCCTGAATTAAAGTTTCCAGTGGAATTGTGTGTGTGTGTGTAAAAACTAAGAGATTTTATGTACGTATCTAAGAACCAAGCCAAAGAAGTCTGTTGCCAAACAGACATTTTTAAGTAATACTGAGCAATTTTGTAGTCTTGTTTTAAGCAAACAAAAGATAAATTATCTTCTACCAACTGAATGTTGTTTCAGTCTCACAGTGTCTTACACCAGCAGAGCAAGTCTGAGGCTGCCTCACGAGACTGAATGTGCACAAGTCTCTGGGGCCAGACAGCATGCATCCCGGGGTCCCAAAGGAACTGGCTGATGTGGCTGCGAAGCCACTTTCCATCGTATTCAAAAAGTTATAGCTGTCAGGATAAGTCTGATGAACCACCATGGGCAGATAGTGATAGGACAAGGGGGAATGGCTTTAAACTGCAAGGGGTCAAATTTAGGTTAGATGGTAGGAATAAAATCTTTACTCAGATGGTGGTGAGGCACTGGAACAGCTTGCCTCATCCCTGGAGATGTTCAGTGCCAGGTTGGATGGGGCCCTAGGCAGCCTGATCTAGTGGTTGGCAATCCTGTCCACAGCACGGGGGTTGGAAATAGATGGTCTTTAAGATCCCTTCCAACCTAAGCTATTCTGTGACATTGTGCACCTGAAATTGCTGGAGAATCTAGGTTGTGTGGTTTGTTTGTTTTTTCCCTGTGAAAAATAAAAACAATATGGTGGAAAGTTTCTGAATTATAGTGAAAATTGGTATCTCTCTAGAAAACATTGCCTTTTTGCATACACATAAGTAGTATTCCCTAGAAGAAGAGTAACTTAAAAGTGTGCTTACTTTCCAAATGTTACTCTACCTTGAACAATATTTGTGCCATTTGGTTGATTAAATCAAGTCTCTGTTGCTCCAAGATGATCTTGCCTGCAAGCCACTGCTCTATTTAAATAGCTATAATAATCAGGAGTGCTTCTTTTTGGTACCTCAGCGATGAGTGGCAGCTTCACTTCTACTCTTACCCACTTTTGGAAATATTTCTTAATTTCACAACATCCTACTACCAGTAATTTTAGGTTTGCCTCTCATGATTCATTTTTAAGAAATTTGTGTTGTTGTTGAATCGTACATGGTTTTGATACAAATCAGCTGAAACATATTTGTGGCATTTGGGTCGTCCGTAAATACTTTCGAACTTCAAGAGAGAAGATTAATGCATGCTTGACTATTTACCACTGGTTACTCTCAGTTTTTTTCCCTAATATTAACAGTATAACCTCCACTGTTTCTATTTTCACCTCTGTTAAACCTTACCTTTCTCTTGCTGGTGTTATGCAAAATTTAGCTAACAGTTCTTGCCTGAGAAAGTGAGTGATAAGAATACACACAACACTGATGGAAAGTGTACTACTACCCAACCTCTAGTCTTCTAAATGCATGTCTTATTGCTGTTCCATGAGTGCTCAAGGTAAATCTGCAATCTTCCTTTATCTTCTTGACCCACCTACCTGAAAAGAAAGTGGAGATGGGCTGTGTGTTCAAAATGACAGGAATCTATTGATGCCCATATTGGACATGCATATCAACATTCCCATATTTATTTCAGGAAACAGGCCTGAACCTGTAGTTATTCTGGTAGTTTCAGCTTTTGTAGACAGTGCCATTTTAATGCTTGCAGCTATTTCCTGGTGATCAGGAGAGAAAGAGCTCGAGCAATATTATTTCTTGCATGGAACTAGAGAGGGAATGGATCTTAATAAGGTCTCAGAAGTCTTTTACTTGTACTACTTTTACTACATAAAATTGTACCAGATAATGTTAAGAAGATGTTTGACTTCAGCTTTCTCTTGTTTCCCCTCACCCTCTGCTTTCCAGCATTCTTTGTCATAAACCCATGAAATCAAACCCAAACACACCCTTCTGCCTGATTGCAAATGCATGTGCATCCCATCTTCATATCACTGCCAGGATTGTGGCTTTGGCACCATGTTCTCTACGATACCTGCCAGGAGTTCAAAGAATGCAAAGCCTATTGATGCTATGAAATAAATTGCAGGAGTCAGTCAAAATGGCTGTGTTTCCCAGGGGGCAATGCACATTTTAAACAAAATCCCTTAGCTTAGTGGAGGAATGCTGTGTACCTCACTGGATGTGGGATATCTGCGTAGAATGCCAACCTGTTAATTCGTTCAGGTGCACAGTTGTAAGGCACAGCAAATAACAAAACAGTAACTTGAGTGAGCATACAGAATGTATGCAAGTAGGTCAGGTCCTGTGTCAGCTGCCTTACTTTGATTCACTAGTACTTCTGAGAGGGAGACAGAGTGGAGGCTGTGTGCAAAGAGTCTGTTGAAGGATGATCCAAACAGTGTCTGATGCAAGTAGAGTAGGTTTCACTATCCTCCCACTAAATGCTTAATTTGAGCAAATTCCCACAAGTGTTCGCAGTGGAACTTTCTGTCTGGCAACTCCAGATTGAGTAATTTTAAAGTGATGCCAAATTTCTATAGATGCTATTGTCTCACCTACATGTAGGTGAGATGAACAGATCTTTTGCATTGCAAATACTAGGAACAAGGCCTTGATGGACTGTGGTTTTGAATAGGATGCCCAATTTTGAGTTTGCACATTTACTTCTCGTTTGCTAACATCCTTGCTTTATCAGGCTAGAGCCTTAGGCTAGCGGGAGCAGCTAAACATGGGATACTTTGGAAATAAGGTCATGCGTTTCAACTGAGCAAATTTTTTAATGCAGAGATGGTTATAATTTTGTCAACAAATAATGAAATGCTTTTTTGTGTAAGCTAAGAAAGATAAAGAAATCATAAATATTTGACCTACTTAGAGGCACACAGGTAACAAGTTTCATATATTTCTTGCAGGTGTTTCTATTATTTGTTGTATTTGTGATGATGTTCAGATTGATCTAAAGAAATTTTTTGAACCATCTTGTATTACTCCATTATTAATCCAAAATTAAAGCTTTTTGTAGACTTCTAAAATACATTAAAACACTTGAATTCAGATCCTTGTTCTTTATTGTGCCATTTAGTGAGGGTTATTTGTAATCTTACATTTTCATAGGTAAGTGACTTTATCAAAAAGTTCTAAATGCTGCCTGCCTTTCCAGCACAGACTTGAGGGAAAAAAAAAACAGCTGTTTGAATGCTTTTTCAAAGTATCAGCTGGTGACTCATTCTAATTGTGCAAGGGATAGTCCAGTCTATAGTAGGGCGGTTCTCATTGTGTTTGTCTGCTTCCAGCAAGAAGTTGGGTTGAATTCTGTACAACTGATCATACAATACAAGTATGGCCATAAGAAAGTGTATTTTAGCACGATCCTATTTGAATTCAGGCATGCAGAATTAATCATTATGATTTTGTTGTATTAAACTGATGTATTTTTCAAAATTTTGCTGTTAAATATTTTACTCATTACAGAAGAGCTGGGAAATATAACTACTCTGGAATTTGTTTTTGTTATGTTTTTTTTTTTTTTTAATACGTAAGTAATTTAATGTGAATGTATCTTAAAACTTGATATGAAGAGTTTTCTGCTTAGCTTTCTCCTTCTAGCTACTCTATAGGTAATTTCTTCTATCTGTCTTTATTAGTTTAAATCAATCAGACTTTGGTAAGGTAGCAAGGAGTTAGAGAAGAATTCTGCTAACGTTTACTGTTCATCATTATAAATAATGCTAAAGCATGTTTATTACCTTGTCTTAAAGGTAATGAAAATTCAGTGTTTCGTATAATGTTGCTTACAGAGTTCAGTACTTTGTGCAAGACAATGTGGGAGATTCCTTCTTTCAGTACATTGCAAGTAGTAGCACAAGAAAATACCTCATGTTTTCTCTGATTAGAATAATAAACTCTTTCTCCCAGCATCTGGGGACAGAAACCTTTTAACATAAGTTCGAGTACAATAAGAGCAGTCAATGCTGGAATATTTTCTGTGTCCCAGTATAAAGTGCTGAATAGACCTCAAAAGTCTGAGTTTGTATATGGATAGAAAAAACGGTTTGGTTTCAGGGACGCGCCTGAGCCATTGGACTAGAAAAAAAAATCACATGACAGAGTGCAAAAATGCTAAGACAATAAGAATATCCATCTGAACATATCTGAATGTATCTGAGTATCAAGGATGTATTTGGTTTGGGACAGGTCTTGGAAACTTTGGGGGCACTGCTCTCCTGCAACCTTGTGGCTATTTCCGCGTCTTTCAAAGCTGTCGGTGGCTGTAGGCACTCCCCGTTGCAGAAGAAAGCCAACAAGTTAATTCTGACCAATTACCTGTCCGACTGCTTTCACCTGTGGAAAGTTCTGGTGCAGGCCTCTGAAATCAGAGTATTTTGTTTCTTGGACAGTTTGACACAGTGCAGAAATACATAATGATGCTGATATTTTAAAGTGTTACAATCAGCAGCAACTCTTGGAAGAAGAGACTGGGTAAAAGCAGGCAGATCTTTCCTGGTTTTGCTGGGACTTCTAGCACACCATCTTGGCTGAAATAGCCCGCTAGCACTTGTCTTCATTTATTTCCACTGTTAGTGCAGACTTTCTTGGTAAAATCTTCTGGCTTCTTTCAAGTTCACTGACTTCACTTAGGCCAAGACTTCACCCATTTTATTTGCCTAGCCATCACTGCATCCATTGACATCCCTATCTTTTTTCTCTTTTCTCTTTTCTCTTTTCTCTTTTCTCTTTTCTCTTTTCTCTTTTCTTTTTTTTTCTTTTTTCTTTTTTCTTTTTAATTTAAAACTAGATTTACTTTTATTCTTTTTATGTTTTTAAGTCCCTGTTGCTGAATCAAAGTTCTGACTCACTGTATTTTTTAGACACTTTTCAATTTGGATTTAAAATACCTTTAGTAGCAATCATCTCTTGTGCATTACTGTGTAAGTTTCTTGAATTCCTTTTCAAATATTGCCATTTTTTCACCCTGCGTAAGAATTAGGAGGAAAGATAGACTATTCTGAATAGCCTATCAGGCGACAACAGTGTAATTGTTAATACGCGTAAATGGCAGGACTGTGGGATGACGTGTTCAGCACTGCAGACCACTCAGGTTGGTAAATTGAGTCAGTTGTATATTCAACATGTAATATATATGTGCATATGTGTACAGATTATTTATTATGAGATGCACTAGAAGGGCTCCCCAGCACCCATAAATCTTCCTCATGAGAAAGGAAACATAACGGAGAAGTTTACAGAAACTGTGTGGATCACAGTGGGAACACATCTGTCTTTTTCATTTAAAAATGTATTAAACACTTCTCCAAAATATTGCTCCCTTGTTGTTTGTATGATTTAATCTGACTGCAGGTTTCAGACTCCTACTTCTCTGATGATCTGTATGACAGAAAAGTTGCAGTGCTTCATCAGGAAGTCATAGCCATTGTGATTTATTACGTTACCAGGTCCGAAGCAATAGATTATAAGAAGAGATGGCTCTAGGGAGAGTTGTGGGTGGATTCAGGAAAGAAGAGTTATTTCATTGCTGGGTGCAGTACTGACTAAGTATTGGGCCTACAGACCCAATGTGCATAGGAGTTGTGACTCAAAGGAGGAGGATCTTCTTAGGGAGTGGATTGCTTTTCTCTTTCAAATGAATGGTTCAGGTTGCAGACGGTAGAGATAATTCAGACAAATGCGTTTGCCTTGTAGTTAAAACAAATAAAAACATTTCTTCAGAAATGTCGTTAAGGCAAGGCGGAGCCGGAAAGTGGACTGGAGTTCTAGGGATTTCTGCAGGCATTGCTTAGTTGGGAACTTTGTATCATGGGTGAATTTTTCATGTTTTGAGATGAAGAGAATGCCTCTCATGAGTCTTTCATCTATAAAGGTACTCATGCAAATCTGGGATCCTGAATTCAGATGTTTTATGTTTAATTAAACCAAGAGCTCGAGTGGCTAGACATGAAAAATTGTCGTAGTATTTCTAGCATAACGTCATGAGCAAAGCTCATCAACCTCATATCACAAGTTTTTATGTTTGAGAGGTGTGAGGAGGGAGGTTGCACAAAAATATTGGAATGCTTATCTTGACCTTGGAACTAGCTGAAATTTTTTGCCTATCTTGAAGTCATCTACATGTAAAAATCAATTTAATTTTACTATATAGCATACACTTAATTGTCAGGTTAACAATAACCACTGTCTGGTCAGACAAAAATAATGGTGGTATGATTATTATTACTAATAATTTATTTATTTACTATGAGACAAATCACAAACTCATCAAATGCCTCTAAAATTTACACTATTTCCTAAAAGATATTTCTGTTGTTTTACATGCAATGGAATTGTAATCACCTGTATTTAAAACTAATGGATTTGAAATAACCTACGGGTTTCCAGTTTAATGAGAGCTAGATTAATGAAAAAAGACCTTTTACCTCAGATTGCATGACAACATTTTCAAATTACATTCCTGAAACAGAGAATTCACTTATTCCGAGTAATTGGATGCTGACTAGGGTTAATATGTACAATGTCCTTAAATGAAAATGTTCTATTGTAAGTGGGACTGTATGATACCTGAGGCATTCTCAATAGATTTGGTTGGGCTCTGAGTTAATTATACTGCTTGCTATTTTTTGAATGAATTCAAGCATGAATTCTACACAGTAAAGATTGGGATAATTATATTCAATTCTGCTTGGTGCCCCGCTGAATGAATTGACCTTTTAGATAAAACTAGTCTCTTGAGCAGGAAACCTGAAGAAAGCCTGAACAAAGCGACCAGATGCAGCTGGGAGTGGGGGTGGGGAGAAGCTTTAAATAAATTTAAAAACATGCTAAAGGACTAGAAGCATCAGGAAGATTGATTTTTAGCCATGGAAAACGTATTCCCACTTTGGCTGTGGTTTTGTATATGCTGTACAGAAAGTTATAGGTTAAATCCATTGATTTTTCTAAGCTGTTTTCTCATCAGTAATGTCACTAAAAAAGAAGCAGCAGTAGAGCATTAGAAAAGTTCAGTGTACACAGGTGTCCCACGCTTCAGCAAGGTACTGCAATCACAAGCTGTGACTGCAGACATGGTGCCAATAACGCTGACAGCACGACTGGCTGTCCCTTTGCACATGCAGACTAAAGGAGGTCGGTTAGGAAAGACGATGTTTTCAAAGGAACTGTTTTAAAGGAAAACGAGAGGGAGAGGACTGCCAAGAACCAGAAGAGCAGTTGCTATGAGTGCGAAGCTGCAGAGTGCCCTTTGAGAGCAGAGAGCAGTGTTAACTTGTCACCTGTTACATTCTCATGCATTGTGGAAGCATCCAAAATTAACAGAAAACGCTTCTTCTTTTCTTATGTTTTCTGAAATTTGTCTTGCTTGTAATAAAGTGACCGTAGCATTAAATTCAGTTAGTGTTCCCTTAGCTTATTTCTGTTATGGTGATAACTCCTAGAATGATGATGCTCTGTATTGATGGTAGGTGATGGAAAGGAGACCGTGTTTTGATTTTTATTTTTTTTTGCAGTGTACACACTTTTCCTCTGAGAGTATCTATGACGAGCATCAGGAATTTCTGTGGCTTCTCTGCATACGTTTTCAAAATAACTTTTACTGTCGAGTTGAAGATAACAATGATTAGTTTATAGGGTGACATAGTATTCTGTGTAACACCAAAAATATATTTGTTTGTCTGTATTATTTATGCAAAAACAATCCAGAGGATTAGTCATACAAAACTTGGGTGATGTAAACAATTCTTCCTCTGGTAGATAGTCCCCTGTTGGTGAGATATCAGTAAGGCAGCAGAATTTAGCCCATAATGTTAGCTGGATTTATGATAAGGGCAAGCATTTCTAACAACTTTTTTTTTTTTGATGGAGTTCCAGTCTCTTAAGCGCGTACATTATCTGTTATTGATACATCATTTATGTAGAGAATACCGTTGTCACTCATGTAATTTAATTAGATTATGGATGCTAAATTATCTACTAACATAAAATGGGCTTTTATATTGTAGATTACTAAGGTTTTGAGAAGTTTAATATGCCACTTTTAAATTGGTGAGCAGTACCCTAAAGGATTCATGGGTTTTGTGGCTTTTATTTATTTATTTATTTATTTTTAATTGCAGTGGAATGCAAACATACTACAATATTCCTAAAGATGGTTAGTTGCAAATGAGATTTGGGTCAGTGAATTTGGCTATGATTTATTTTGCATAAAACACATCTAGGAGGTATAAAATGATAAATATAGTAATCAAAGGCTTATATTTTAGCAATGAGATCACTGAGTTGAAAACAGAATATCTTCTGGTTTTTACACTCCAGTTAGCTACAATCATTTAGGCAGATAAACAATTTATTTATTGCATATGGCTCCAAGTATGTAAAGACTATTAATGTAGAATAGCTGATTTTCTGTTCTGTTGTCCAATCTATTAAATGTATAATCTTCTATGTATAGGTTCTGCCTCACCTTACTGCATAAATTCTTTGCTTTATTTATGTCTGCATTTGTTTGTACAGCTGGTAAGTCATTTGTTCGAAAGAAGTAAATGGTTGGTTTTGATCCCTAGACTGTGAAACAGGGATTCACAAAATGGTTATGGGCCTAATAAATAGACCCTGAAATACTGGGAACAACTTCAAGGATCTGATTTGACCATCTAAATCAATGCTAAGTGTTTGTTATATATATGTATATTTTTCCTGCACTGTCGATAGTATTTTATTGTTGAAAGCTCAAGAGCTCTAGAAGGGTTTAGTTATACGAATGCCTAGGAGCAACTTCCCCCCTCACATTGTCCTTCCTTCTTGTTAAATATACAAGACTACGCAAGTAAATTCAGCACTTAACTATGACTCTTAAAAAACATCATCCAAATAGCATGTATTCTTGGCGTTCTTCTCCAAGACTTGCCAAGAGTTTACCTTAAACACTTTAGCTGTAGTATCAGCATATGCTGTTCGCAGGGTTACTTCAGTATAAATGAGCAGTAGTCAGGCTGCCCGATTCTGTCATGCGTAGCATACCAGGTAGATGATTCCTAACAGGTGTAAGGCCAGATCCAGGGACCTTGGTTCACACAACTTAGATCAACAACAGTAGTTAATTATTACCCACTGAAGCAAGAGCTACAGTTCTGCGTGCAGTTTGCATGTGGGCTTCAGACACTGCTACATGCTCCTTCTGTAATAATGATTCCCTCATCTCTCCTTCAATCAATGGGAGATGAGAGGTTTTCAATCACTGAATTGGGCTCTTGTTTCTACAGAGCTGCTTAAACCAGACCCTTGTGAACAATGTAGATGTACACTGATAGCTGGTAGGGTCGAATGGGATAGTTTTCAAATAGCAGTTAGAAGCTTGTACAAGGAGGAGATGGGCAGTGAAGAAAAGCAAAGCCACTTAACATCCTGCTAGGAGAAGTACTGAAGTTTTGGGCTGATGAGAGCTCTTGTTCTTCTGTTCTTGTTTCCTTCCATCCTGTGTAACACTGACTTTGATTATAATTATTTGCATGTCTGCCTAAGCCTTTGGCAGCTTCTAGCATAACGACTGAATTGTTTAATTCTGTTTAAAAGCTGTTGATGGAAAGGAGCTAAAATGAAAAGCTTTCTGCTATCCTGTATGGAAAAACAGTGGCAGATATTAACAATGATTTAACAATGGTTTCTGCCTTTGTCTAATGAATCTACCCCATATGTACTGAGCTGCCTACCACTGGCTATATAGAAAAATATTAAGATCTGGGAAAGAAGAAATTGAGTTTTGTAAATAATAAGGCTTCAAAAATACCAGTGGATGCCATATTTTTGGCTTTTTACCTAGCAAGGTGTCACCAATGATCTAAATAGCTGTTGGCTGATCAGTCCTGCCTATACCTACTTTTATCATTTGCATTATGACAGCAGATAACTGCAGTGTATATTCAGTAGTCCTCCATTACGTACATTTGGCTGATAAATTTCTATCATATACTCCTACTACATGTCAGATGCCAACTTAGTTGTTGATCTGGATTGATCTTGCTTACTGGGTATTGTTTCCACAGAATGATCTTGGGCAGACATGTGGATTGTGTGTTTGAGCTTTTATTAAACTTAATAACCTCAGAAGCTAATCATTAGGTAGTCATGAGAGAAAGGCAGGGTTAGGTGCAGGATTGGTGCTTACGCAGTCTGGGCAGCATACTTGGTGTGCTGAAAGATTGAGGTCTATTGCCGTTCAGGAAGGAAGCCGGGCTTCTTTCTACTACTTCTCACCAACTAGAATGCTTTCCTCCTTCAGCAGCTTTCACTTGCTTCTGGTACCAAATTAAATGGCTCTCTGTCCTATTTTATGTTATGCACCCCGTCCTGTTGTGGTCTGTAATGTTGTGACTTGTACTTTCTCTATGCGTGTAATTTCTTTCAGAGAGTGTCTAAATCATACTTGGTGGAATATATACATAGAGCTAATTTAATCTCTTTCTTATGTAAAATCTCATACAAAGGAATCCTACTCTCAACCAAACAGCTGCCGTTCTATAGACATTTATCAAGCACCACACCACACATGACTTAAGCTACTTGTGGAATGAGGTGACCTAAGTAGAGCAGCTACCTGCACGTTCCTGAAAGTTATGAAAAGGACTCTTGTTTTGATCTCTCTTTTGTGTTGCCTGATGGTAGATTTGGATGGCAAATCCCTGGAGTTATTGACAGTCCTACATTTTCCTTTGTGAAGAAAATATGATTAGTACTTGCCTGTGTTTTTGTGTAATAGAATGGGATAGGATTGGGAAGTTCATGGGGAAGGCTGCTAGATGCATGTTGCTGAGGGAAGGTAGTCCACAATTGCTGTCAGCTGTCTGGTTTCCAGCACACAAGATGAATTTGACTCCACAGGTGCAGGTCTGCAACATTGTTGTTGGCAGTATTTTGTCTTAAAAAGATACCAAAAACCATTACTGATTTGAAAGTGGAAGAAGGCAGAAGCATGTGCCACTCTGCTATTAGTATTTCTCTGAAAAGAATTCTAAGCAAAAGCATAAAAGGTATCTGGAAGAAAATAGCAGGATATCTAGCAGGTAAAGTCAGCAAGCAGTTTCTTTCTCACTAAACTATGCAGGATATATGTCAGCTGGCACTGAACCAAACGCATGTGACAAGTTGAATAGATAGCAGCATACAACCAGGCTACCGTGTGGAAACATGTTCTGTTATCTGTAACCATGTTTTAGACTTTTAACTGTGATCTGTATGATTTTTACATCTCTTAGGATATTGGTCTGGTTTCAGTAAGGAATGTTTAGTACTATTATTATGTACAGAATTGCAAATACAGTGGAATGAATTGGAACATCTTTAGCTGACAGGTAGCTGGTATGGCAAACAAGGCAATATATGGTTGTGTTACGGTGCAGTCCCTCTCTTTTTTGATGCTAAGGGTATACAACCTTACACAGATTGTAAGGATAAGAGATAATAAGGATATTAACTTTGCATGATACAGGACATTCTCTTATGTTAGAACAGATTGCTGTGTGCTGGAATCCTTCAGGTTCAAGAAGATTGACCAACTTGTTGGGGCTGAGAAAATATCCCACAGGGTTTCCCCGAGAGGCAGAGTTGGCACGCACCACCCTGTAACTTTTTGCACCATTATCCTTTAAGGGTAAGGTTAGTGGAAAAGAGATGCACCTTGAAAAGTTTCCCGATTCTTCCAGTAGAACTACTTGTTGAAGTTTTCCTGTGAGAAGGCAGAATGGGGCTTTTATTCTGTCAGGGCACAGACCTTTTGTGCCAAAAGAACTTTCAATAAAAATTAAAATAGGAAGAAAAAGAGAAGAGGTATCTACTTACAAAAGAATCAGGGAACCACTCTGTTTCTGCTAAGAAAATGCATGCTATCCTTTTCATTATTTTAAAATGTAAAAAAACACAAAACGCATTCATGCAGAAATAGAATAATTTTATATGGCTATTAAACATTCTGAAACAATGAAAAAGTGTAACTAAGTGCTTGGGAGTACTGTGCAACTAGCAGGGAATCAGTTTCATTACCAAATAAAATGCAGCCTGGAAATGGCACTTTATGCACTGTGTGTGTATAAATACGTACGTATGTCCAAGTATATCTAAGCATGTGTGGTACTTTTGCACTGATGGCTAACTCTGCTCCACCATATCCCTCCTCAACAGAACAGGGGAGAAAATAAGATGAGAAAGTTGAGACATGGACATGAGATCACTCACCATTTACTATCATGGGCAAAAGAGACACAGCATAGGGAGATTGATGTAATTTATTGTCTACTCCTAACAGAGCAGAGCAGTAAGGACAACAAGCATTCCCTAAACACGTTCCCGCTCCCATAGTCCAGTCCACCCTCTTCTACTTCCTGCCTGTAAGCAGAAGAGGAATGGGGGCTGTGGTCAGTCCATAATGCTTTGTCCCTGCTGCTCCTTCATTCCCACACTCTTCCCCTGCCCTGGCACGGGATCCCTCCTATGGAATCTCGTCCTTCCTGACCTGATCATGTTTGGGCTTCTTGAAGGCTGCAACTCATCAGGAGCTGCTCTAATGTGGGTCCATCTTTCAGAACTGCACTGCTCCAGCATGGGTCCCCGCAGGCAGCAGCAGTCCTAGACTTCCTACTTCACTCTACCGGCTGCAGCTCTGCCCTGGATCCTGCTCCTGCAGGAGCTGCATGAGCTGTGGCCTTCTTGGGGCCACATCCACTGCTGCACCATGGGCTCCTCCATGGCTGCATGTGGAGTTCTGCTCCACATGGTGCCCATGGGCTGCAGGACAGCCTGCTCCACCATGGGCCTGACCTGGGCTGCTGGGAGCTTCTGCTCCAGGCCTGGAGCACCTCCTGCCATCCTTTTGTGCTGACCTTGATGGCTGCAGGGCTGTTTCTCATTTTCTCTCTCCTCTTTCCCAGCTGCTGTTGTGCAGCAGATTTCCCTTCCTTCAGTCTGCTCTCCCAGGGGCACAGCCAGCATTGCTCACTGGCTCAGCTGTGGCCAGTGGCAGGTCCCTTTTGGAGTAGTTGGAGCTGCCTCTGATCTGACATGGGGCAGCTCTCACAGTGGCCACCCCTACAGCTCCTCGCTACCAAACATAGGCACGTGAACCTAATACAGCATGCGTGATATGTTTGTGTGATACCTTTATGCTCTTGACATTCTTACTTGGCACGGAAGGATACTTGTGCATTTGAACTTATTGTTACACGCTTAATTTGCACTGAATCCAGAAAGAGTTTCCTAAACCAAATCAGACAAAATCTGCACATTTAAAAAAAAAAAAAATGTCCTTTGGACTTTAACAGGTTATAGACTGCTGACTGTGGGGATTGCAACTGACATTCAATAAAATTTGAAACTTGGAAGCTAGGTTTTTAATTTATTTTTTCTATTTATCCCTTAGAAGCTGTTTGCTGTTCAACTGCTAATGTATTTCCAACAGAAATTTTGTAAATTATATTGGGCAACATTCTCAGTGAGAATAGATTGTGTAAGTAATGATAATGGCTTCCTCCTGCTGCTTCTGGCAGTATGGATATTCCCTCCCCTACCATACTCCTCATTTAAATTTCTTGGGCCAAAGAAGTTTTCAAGGTTCAAAATATTAGTTCCTCAGCCACTAAATTTCATGGATAATAATCTGGGAAATACAACTGATGAAAGGTTTTTTTTTAAAGCAATAAGCTGTTGCATCTAGCAGATTCCAATTTCTAACAAGAAAGGTCTTGTGTGAACCAACTTTTTTCACATAGGATTTTTTGGCACAATGTTCTTTATCCTCGTATTTATTGGAATTCTTTTTTCCTCCACTAAAATCTGGAAAACATAAGTTTCTTTACTTCTTGGTTAAAGAAACAACCTGCTGTGGCCAAAATTATCATTCCTGTTTTTAAGGTTTCAGTGAGTTTTCCTTTCTTCTTACCTTTTTGAGTGTATCTCATGCCAGCCCTGAACTGAGGGCAGGAATCCATCTGTAGAAAGCAGTCAATTCCCACCAGAGCAAATTGGTGCAAAAGAGCACACGGTAGGCCTGGCCACAAAAGAGAGTTCTTGCTGGATGCCACTTGGCCTGAACTTACCCATGTAAAACGTTTGGGAATAAGGTGAGGGAAAAAAAGGGGAAAAAAAAAGATTTAACCAGAAATAAAACAAGAAAAAATTCTATTTTATTTCAGTGAAAATAGGGAGCTCTTGAATTTGATTCTGCTTCATATCAATGCTAACTCTATTACTGAGGCATGAAAAGGAGTTCTTTCATCTCTTGATTATTTCAATGCAAAGTTCAGATATTTGCTACCAACTCCCTGTTTCCCATTTGTAGGCTTTGCTTAAGTGTGGCTCTGTGAAACATACTCATTTAGAAAACTTTGACTTCAGTTTGTTTCATGTTTAATTTCTGAAGAAGTTTCCTGCTTTGTCTGCCTGCTTTCTTATTCTGAGGGATGGAGAACTCTTGCTCTCTCTGATAGGCATCGTTGAAGATTAGCCAGCTTTGCTCCACTCCTTGTCTCTAAGGACAGCTTTCCAGGAGATCTTGTCCAACAGCTCCTTTAACAGCCTGAAGTTTGCTCTCCTGATATTCAGGGTCCTGACCCCACTCTTTGTCAGGCCCACATTCCTCAAGGTCACAAACTCAACCAGGGCGTGGTCGCTGCAGCTCAGGCTGTGTCCGATCTTAATGTCTTTCACAACCTCCTCCGCATTGTTGAGCACCAGCTCCAGCAGTGCTTCACCTCTGGTTGGTCTGTCCAATATGTGAACCAGAAAGTTATTGTCAGTGGACTCCAGGAGTCTCCTGGATCGCTTGCTGCCCACCATGTTGTTCTCCCAGCAGATATCTGGTGGTTGGAATCCCCCATCAGGATGAGAGCCCGCGAGTGCAACAATTCTTGCCGCTGAAGCAAGAAGGCCTTGTCAACAAGCTCCCCTGGACCAGATGGACTTAGTAGACCCTGACCACCAGCTATTTTTTTTTTTTGGTCCCTTCCATAATCTTAACCCACAGGCTCTCAACCTATTCCTGACTGTTTCTCAGAAGGAGCTCTTTGCAGTCCACTTTTTAACATGGGGAGCAACACCCCCACCCTTCCTACCTTGCCTGTCCAGAATGTATACAGACAGGTTCTCTGTTCTGCTTTTGTGCTTCTTCACCTGTGCTCGTCTGACTGCTGTATGTGTGCATTTGTAAAGTTAAACTGAGGTATTTTAAAATAAGGCTGCAATATGTTTGCAAAAATAGACCAGTGAGTGTAAAGCATTTTTAAGCAAATGTCATGTGAAAGCCATAAAGAAGGTGTGAATATATTGTTATTTTAAGAAAGCAACTTTTTTCACAGTTTCCTGGAGAAAATGAGGCATGAATTATTAATGTATGTAAATTAAACAAATTTTGAAATTTTAGTGTATTTAAATTGATGTTTCTGTAGTATTATATGAACTTCTATTTTGCCAAAGCTATTTCTTGAGGAAAACGTCTTCTCTGTGTATGTCCTGGAGTTCCTTGAAACTCATAACAATATCAGTGTATGAAATTTCTAAAGAATAAGGATTAAGGACAGCCAAGTTTTGTTTGTTACTTCTTGTTTATGGCAGTTTGAATACCAGATGTTTGCTTACCATAAAGGAACAAACAGCCTCTGCTCTCAGTATAGATTGGATCTGACATCTTTATCAGGAGACACTTCATTTAAAAAAAAAATCTGTAATTTTCAGGAAAAAGCCACAGTCATTTCCAAAATCATTTTGATTTTAATATTAGAAGTGTGACAATATAAAATTAATCCTGCCAGCTGCATGCTAGTCTGGCCCTCAACTGTTTGTGCAATATTTCTGGGATGAGCTTGACTTTCAGTATTTGATCAAGGCCTTGCCTTCCATTTGCAAGGAGTTCCCCTTACAACCCTGATGGCTGAGGTGAGCAGCGCAAGATATCTTTCTCCCAACATATGAGAAGAGTTGCAGAGTATCCATGTTGATGCCATTTTTGCAGTGCAGCCCTGTGAGGGTATCTTCCTTCAGATTCATGCAGAATATGCCTCCCTAGATAAGTTATTGAATATTGCTGTGGACTTTAGGGGGAGGCCCTAAAATTTTGACCCAGTTGGTACAGTGCTCAGTCCAGAAAGCTGTTGGGCCTGCTGTGTATTTGGCATGAGCAGCTGGGTGACAGGGCTACTGCATCCAGTAGCAGGTGGAGAAAGGAAATATGTGCTAATTAATTGTTTATTTAATCTTGGTTAAAATTGATAAGTGCTGGCATTCATTGAATTAAAGAGAATCCATATATTCCAAGGGCTATTTTATTTGATGCGGTCTAGAGATTGCAGTCCTCAGAAGGAAATATGAAAACTATGTGCATGTTGTATCTGTGCATGAGCAATTGAGTGTAGTTTCTTTTAAATGGAAGTATAAAAATCTGCTTCTGGCTGTCAGTAACTTAGATGTATGTCATATTATTTGATTAGCTTTTTATATGAGAGTATAACACTTAACTGCACAGTTTTTTGATTGTTGTCTGCTAATGCTGTTTGTTTCTGATGCTCAAATCTCATGAACTCATGGGCTTTGATGGTTATGGGAATTGACAGGTTCTGTTTAAATGTGTATGAAATTAAAATCATTAAGCAGTGTGAATGGTAGAGCAGAAATAAACATCTCTAAAAGAGGGATAAGGAGTGAGACAATGAGTTGGGGAGATGTCATGTTACTGAAGAAATGGCTATGAGGAAGGTGCTGACGTGAATGAAGATTATTACAATCAGGATAACTAATCTGCCTTTTTTATGAATTTTCATTGGGAAGATCAAGTCAAATCAGTTACAACTTTTGGTGTTGGTAAAAGATTGTTTGCCTTATGCATACCTACAAATATATATATAAGGAAAAAAAAAAGAGAACCAACAAGTAATTTTGAAATTGATCTCAACTAGTTGCATTTATAAAGGTCTGCTGCTGGCTCTCTAGCAGGATTTTTCTGAAGTATCTATTTTTTAGGTAAAAACAAACAAAAAAAAAACCCAAACCACAAACATTGTTTCATTCTATGTAAAGTAAATAACGGAGAGGTTTTGTTTTTCAGATCCCAGTACAGATTCTTTCTAAACTTCTGTGATTCTCTGTGTCAGAATTAGTCCTAAATTATGGCCAGCAAAATCCAGGCTATTTTGAAAGAATATGGATAGCATGGTATGACAACTTAAGATGTGTTCTCCCCTCCGTTCCTCCCTTCCAAATGTTTGTACTGTCGCCTCTGAAGCAGTTGCGCATCCAATTTTGAGGGTATTGTCCTTTTAAATGCTACATTTGGATAATTGTGTGAGTTCAAGTTCTGAATATGTCCCAAGAACAGAAACTGAAGTATCCCTGAATTATTGCTGAAAACCTATACATTAAACCTATTACTCATGGTTTTAGCCTTTGTAGACTTTCAAGAGCTTTTTTACACTCCATTAGGCAATTATGAAAAAGGTGTAATTTTTTATGTGTTTGGTTTTGGTCTTATGGCAACATAAAGCTCAAGGAAGTAAGCTATTGTTTATACTTACATGCAAGGGAGTAATGACATTCTTATTAAATGTTTGATAAATTAAATGTAATAATGAATTTTCTTTTGTTCTTACTTATGAGATACAATTGTTAATGTATAACTTGCCATATACATTTATACACATTAATCTTTTTTAGCAAAACTTTGTATCAATTAAAATAATACCTTGAAGAAATTAAATGTCAGTTCTCTACATCTTTGTTTGACTGTGTATAGAACAACTTTAAAAAAAAAAAAAAAAAACACCACCACCACTAACAACAAAAAAACACCTCCTGGCAGTAGATATCTTAACAAAAGTACCCGTAAAGGAGATTAGTGTGTGCAATTCCTAGGCTTTGTCCACATGAATAAGTGGAGTGACCCCAAAGGAATGGACTTGTGGAACAGAACAGAACGGCTGGTAGTGAAGACACTGTACTTGAAAGAGGGGGTTATTACGACCTTCCTCTGTGGGATTCCTTGGGCTGAATGCCTCTTAGGGGTTGGAGCCCACTGGGTGCACCCCTGGAGCATGTCTTTGTTTGGTTTCATCCTTTTTTTGATCTCTGAGCCTGTTCTGTGAGTACTCCAATCCTAGTAAATGGGGATGATTCACTTCAGAAACACACTTTCGGCCCAAGATGCAGGATCTTATGTAGGAAGTTATTATGCAAGATGATTAAGTAATGTGATTATTTTGATATTTATTACTTGATTTTTGTTTAGGGTTTGACTGTAATATACAGAGCTTAATCTATTTTTGCAAAGAGTTGAGGAAAGGTGAAAGTCTAACTGCATATTTGGGTGGGAAAGAGGGAATTGAAGGTGTAGGGGGAGATCAGGACAAGCCCAGCCCCTGTGCTCATACCTCAGTTCTCATGCCCACATGTGATCAGATAGGTGATTTCAGATTCTTGCTTTCTCTCAGACCAGTTGTTTGTTTTCTCTCAACTTGCTTCTGCATAGTTTTGACATATGAAAGTCTTTTGTACCAAACACTTACATTTATTTTTTTCTGATCATGATAGAAAGCGTCCTGCACAGAATTGCCCTAAAATGCTTACAGGAGAAGGGAAGGAGGAAAGAAGTACAGGTTGGAGCGTTCTGATAATGCACTCATGGTCTAGGCTGTTAGTTAACTATAAAAGGCAGAGGCTTGCTCTTAGAATTGTGCTTTTACACTTACTCTTTTAATAGGTATATGTACATTTGAAACAGCATGGGAGTGTTGTAAGGTAACAGATTCAGGGAGCGCTGTAGATGCAAAGTGTATTTTCATGTGCAACTTAAAAAGGTTGAATATCCCCTGCATTTCGGTGTTCAAAGCCCTTTTAACACTCTTCAAAGACTGCATAATTTATGAGTCTGTTTTACCTTCAGAGATTACTGTAAGCTATGCCACTGGTGTGTCATCTACTGAGCTGTTCTTTTTAATGCATTTGGACATCCTCCTGGTGTCAGACAGCAAAAAGATGCTTGTTATTGCATGTTCATTCATTTGAACTTGTGCCTGTTATGAATTCAGTGAAAATGTGGAGCAACTTTTCTGTTCACTGCATATTTTTTTTCAACCATTTCCCTTTCTTTTTCTTCCTTTTTTTTTTTTTTAACTTTACTGCTTCCAATGACAAAAGAGAGTCTTTAGCATAAACTGTTCCATCAGCTCAGCAGTTGACCTCATTGGTTGCATGAAGCCTCTGCGTAATTTTCCTCATGCTTTAAATGCTGACCTGCTGTCCTGAATATCATCAGCTGAAAAACAACAGGCAGAAGAGGATTTTTCTCATAGTGATAGTCAGGAGAAGACCCATCTGGAATAAGGGTAGTTGTTGTCATTTTTAATGCAATGTTAATTTGCATAATATGTACTTTTTTTTTTTTACTTGCAGCCTCCATAATTTCAATAAGTTTTTTTTTAATTTATCAATGGAAATGATTATTCTTTAAAATTGCAGTGCATGAAGTTGTTAATTGCTGAGATCTTTGGCAGTGAAGTTTGCAAATTTACAAACAATGGCAGCTTCAATTTCTTACAGATCCTTCCTAATAGTCAGACATCTTGAAGTGCTTTATGGAGCATATAATAATGTGCTAGTACCAAAGTGAGTTTATACAGGCTTACTGGCAGCCCCTCTGCTTTCAGCCATATCCAGCGTACTACAGGGAATGCTAGCTAGAGATCTGAAAGTGAAAAGAGAGACAAATGCTGAAAAGGTGTTTCTAGGGTACGCAGAAGTGCGACACAATTTCACTATTTCAGTGTAGAACAAAGCTTTTGATTCTCGAATTGAAAACAAAATGATGTATTTATCTGAAGGCATACAGCATGATGTCCAGGTTTCTCAGCTATCTAAGTTTTTTTTTCTCCACATTGCTGCATACAAATGGTTGGAAATCAATTTACTGCCTGCTGGATATTTGACTGTCTTCGCAACACGAGCAAACAACTCGGTGTGTTTAAAGATGGCCATGAGTACCAGAAGGACTCTCATAGGTCTCACAAAGAAAGATATTCATCTTACTCATCTTGCCCCTCAATGAACCTGGATGTTGACTAGACATACAGAAGCATTTTCAAAAGCCAGGGTAGCAGCATTCTACTTTTTACGTATTCTACTTTAGCCATCCCACTGCCTCATTCTTTTAGTAAAGAAAATACCTCAATTTAATTGCATAATCTGGGTGTTGTTTTTACTATGCATGTATGTGAAATCGATGCTGAGATATATTCCAGGCAACGTGTTGCTACATTCATTAATTAGAGATGTAGCAGATGAATGTTCACTGAGATCTTTCACCAAGTGATACAGAAGAATGTTTTGAAATTTCACAAAACATCCTCACAGTTGTGTACGTATGCAGCATGGGAGCACATTTTCAAATTGCTCCTTTAGTAGGACAGGCTGATGTAATAAGAGGAGGGTTTTGATGGTGGGAGGTTTCTTTTATAATTACATTTACTCTTCCAATTACCATATTCATTTCTCATTAATATTGGATTTCAAGGCCCTGTATTTTTGAAAGGGAAAATGTTAGAATTATGGGCTAGCAGCTGGTTTTGATAGGGCGCAGCGAGCAAGTTAATGCTTACCAAACATTTGAAATTGCTTTTCAATTTCTGAAATCACTTTGCAGCTCTTCAGCTATTTTTTGGCTGGCTGCTCTTTATCATATTAATATAATACTATGCAGGAAAATATTGCATTTAAGTGTTGTGATGAAATCAAGCTGTTATGTTGCATGTGTGTGGTACAGAGTATATTTTTAGTGTTTCTTTCCCTATAATTATGCATGTTTCGGTGCCTTTTAGAAGTGTATTTGTCAAGGGAAGAGGTTATGGTTAAATAATGCCAGCTATTTTTAATGGGGTAAGATGCATTTGATAACCTTTTAAAGCCTCATTTGACTGAAGTAAACCTCATTTTAGCTCTGGCTGAAGGTAATATGTAGTAAAAACAAGCTATGATATTTTTCTTACACGTCACTTTGGGCAGTCCTTTTTCTCATCAGTTAGTCTACTTGACTGCTGAACTAAGGACCTGCGAATCCTTAAGTTTCCAACACCCCACATGTGTAGTCCCCTGCCAGGACCAGAGAGATAATTCCAGATGTTTTAAAAACAGGAAGAAACAATCAGATGTAGAATTATTTATTTGTAGCTGGCATGCCTGAAAGCACCACCAGTACTCCGCTGCAGAGAGTTCTCAAAGTTTTTAACTGTTCGTATAATTTAAAAAAATGGAAAGAATTTGTATTCTTTGTAATCCCCAAACCAAACCTTAAAAAAAGGAACCATTTTAAATTATACCTTTGTAGATAGTAACTAATTAGTCACGTTTGAAACCAGAGGAAGAAAAGCTCTGATTCTGTGTGGAAGGATTGAACTTTATTTACTCATCTCAATCAGGTGACATAAATCAGGTAAAAATATGTATATGTATATATGTATTTTATCATGTGGCTTGAATCATTATCCATTCAGTCCAGTATCTACTGGTACTTATTTTTCATTGATTTATTTTTCTTTTTTATAAACAGAGCAAATTAGCTCAAAAAAAAAAAAAAAGCTACAAGTGATCAAAACTAATATGTACAATTTTAATCATTTACTTATGCGTGCTCTTTTTGACTGTTCATGTGGTGATTTTCTGTTGAGATTTCCTTCCAGAATAACCTTGTCTGGTGGTGAGCTAGCTCACTTGTCAGGACCTTGCACTTGTTACATATTGTCTGTATTTTTATCTTCAAAAATTAAATATTTCAGGTCAAATAAGAAAACCTGACTTTTTTATAGTACTTTTAAATTATTATGACCATGGATTGTTCTGGAATTGTTCCCTGCAATCTTCAACATGTTCAGTGTAACACAATCGATTATTTTACTTTTGAATCCAGCAGGTCTTTTATTTTGTGAAAGCCTAGCAGAAGCTCATTGATTTACACCCAAGCTGGTTTTCTGTTTTCTTCAGTCAATACTGTCACATAATGAAAATCTTGACTTAGCCAGGCAGTCTCAGCAATGCTTTGGTTAGTGTCTGCTACTACTGAATACAACCTTGCAGCTTCAATTTAATTGAGCTTCTTCATAATTTACAGTTTGACCACAGTGTGTCACTTTGGATGTATCGGAGAACCAACAGGAATATTAATAAATTGTTTAAATCCTGGGTGTTTGGCCTTGGCAGTTCTATAACAGATAGAAGAGGCTACTGCTGCCTTCTTTATATATATATATATATATATTTTAAATACATTTTAAATAAATAGAAATTAATAAGGTATAAAATATGAATAAACCATAGCAGAAGTTTTGAGAGATGTTCAGTCTAATACGTGGTGTATCTAGTGGTAATGCTTTATTGGCTTGTTGCCTTTGGAGGCCTAGAATGAGAATAATAGGAAGCACTTTACACAAAGTAGGTGGGTTTTGCTTTATCTCTGTTTGGCTGGCCTTTCCTAATTTCAGTAAATTTACTTGAACTTCAGCATTGCTACAAAAAATTCTCCGCAAACACTTCAGACTGAGCACTGAAGAAATTTAATATCTGCTTTAAGACTGATGCAGATAGGAATTAGTACAGCAGTGCTGCTGTGCTCATTGGGCCCAGTAATTCCAGAAATGCAGAGAAAATTCAATTACTTTGCCAACTTCTCACAGGAAAGTACCATCAGTCCTCAGCTAGGAGCTGAGCAAGCATGTTTAACTAGTTCAAAAAAAGAGGTGGGGCCATGATCATTTCTTTTGGGAAAGCAGCATTCAGGTAGGCCTGTGGACTTTGCTGGAGAATGGAACGATTTGGTAGCCCACTGTAAGATTCGTACTGGGATCACCAAGTACTGATTTGGGAAAATGTCATCTGTAGTAAAGACTGACATGCTGCACATAAATGTGCTCCAATATTTTCAGATTTGGATTTTAAAATGTGGTTTGGATTAAAATAATAATAGTTTGTATCTTAGTTGATTGATTTTTATTTTTTCAGAATACCTCGACTTGAGTACTTGATACAAGTCCTACAGTTAGATATATGTATAGTCAGCAACTTTCAATTTTTAATAGATGATATTCACATCCAAATTAATAAATTAGGTACTGTGAGCCCTGCTTTGTTTTGTCAGACATATTACTATCAAATACAAACTTTCCTTCTAGATATTTCTTCTTAAATAGTGTTATTCTGGAATTGGATTCAGCTTTTCTCATATGATTTAACAATAAATACAACTCAAGTTTAAGGCATGTTGAAACCTGCCTTTTTTTAATCAATGGTGAGTTTCACCCACTTCATTTGAAGTCTGACCATTCTGGCAACATGGACAAAGGAGTGGAGTTTCAGGTGTTCAAAGTACTAAACACTCTCATTCAAGAGCAACACAAAAAAAATTTAGAAGTGTGTGGCAGTGGCAAGTCTTCCACCCATATAACCTCATTGCTCCAAACATTGCCTTTATTCCAAGTTGCAGCAATTTCAAAGGGCTTGTTATCAGAACAGCTGTGGCTCAGGTTCAGCAAGCCAATATGTGGGATTATGTAACTTTCAGGGCCCTAAAATGTGCAGACGTTTATATTCGTTTGACATGAAGTAGAATAAAAACAGCTTAAGAATTGATTCATTCAATTTTGTCTATTTTATTTTATGTTTGTTTCCTTTAAAATAAGGCGGAAGGGTCACTGGTGCCTGGTCCAAATATCTTTGTGTGATAGTAGACGTGCAGAGAGCTTTGACCCTAATTATTTTCTTTCTTCTAATTGTATGTGTTTTAGTCATTTTTTGTTTTTCTTTTTTTTTTTTTGTTTATGTAATGCAGAGACACACTTAGACAGGTACAGATGGCTTCATATTGCAAAATTGTTAATAGAAAGTTTTGAAAACTAGAGGTTACCAAAGATCAGATGAAATAGTTCTTACATAGGAAAAGATCAGAAATGAAGTACTGAAACTAGGAGGGTCTGCTAGCTCAAACTTTAATCAGTACTTGATACAAGAACTAGAAGATTCAAAGATGTATTATTGTAATTCATTTTTGTCTCTGGAGAACCTATTGCAGATGCATGTATCTTGACGTGTTATTTACAGAATACTAGATGCTGATTTAATTCTAATGATGTTAATTTCATTTTCATCAAAGGTGTAATACCTAATGATAAGTAGCAAAACAACTTAAATGTGAGCTTATCTCGTGGAAGGTGAGACTATTTGCATGAGGTACAGGAAAAGTGAATGTGGGTTAGACTAAATAGTCTATTTGCAAATAAAATATTATTTGAAAATAAAAATAGCATGCATGATAAACTTTTTCTCTTATTAACTTTTAGCTTTATTAAGTGCATGTGTTTTTTGTGAATTTGTAAGTCCACCTTTATTCCAATTTATCTATTTTGTCCTGACAGTGTGGACATTAAAATTGAGAAAGAATCCAAGCTAGAATTTTCTTTAGAGGATGAACGAGAAAGTGAACATAAACTGATCATGATACTCAGTGCCCTTGCCCATGTGGTGACAACGTTTAGATAAAGATGATTCATAAAAGATTAAAGAACTGACTTTTCAAGGACTCTTAACATTTTTGGCTAGATGAATGAGTAATTGAGTGTCATCATATGGTTAAGCCTTTCAAACCATACAGTAATTGAGATATTATAATGTTGACCGAATCCTCAAAAATATGGAAACCAAATGTGAACCTCACTGCTATGATCTAATTACATCCTCTTTCTCAGATGGTTTCCTTAATAACTTAAAGGTTATTGATGCATTCCTCATATGCTGCAATACTTATATGTGTAAGTCGAGTGTCTTGGCACATTATTTTGGTGGTGGTGCTGGCACCATTTTGTATCCTTCCTTTCTGAGCATTCTCTCCCTTTGTAGAAATTGTTGGAGCAAGAAAGGAAAGAACTGCAGTGTGCTTATATTGTTCATGCATCACAAGTTGCAGAGTGCCCAGTCCAGCACAGCAAGCACCCTAGCTGGGTAGTGTAGAACTACTCTCGAACATGATAGAAAAGGCAATATGCATTAGTAGCCTTTAAAATCTGTAAACAAATTGCATATTTGCTTCAAAAATGTGAAAGCATTTATTGATTAAATGGCATTAGAGTGCCCTTGGCTTTAAAAGACATTCAAAATAGGAGGTAGTGCTCAAGATCAATAATAGATTTTTATTTCTGAGCGAAAAAAGTAGCAAGTCTGTATAATTTAATAGCAAATGGCTCCTTATGACTCTTGCTCACATGTTTAACTTTCTTTTTGTATCCTTTATGTGTCTGTGACCAGCTTTCTTTCTGCCAAAATATCACAGAAATGTGAGAAGTATTTTGGAATATAGCATCGTTTGTCCTGCCGTGCACAAATTTGGTTGTGCCCAATTTTCCCTTGCATTCAACAAGCAGAGAGATTAAATGAAACAATAAGAATTTTGGCACAAATGAATGCAGAATGTTATGTTCTGCTACAGTTCTGATGTACCTAATTAAATTCTGGTTTGAATTAATTAAAGTTTATATATTTCTCTTTTTCTAAAAATGATCTGCACGCAAAGGGTGCCTATAATCAATTCATTTGGGTAGCCAATAACAGAGGAATACCTATTAGTTGCAGCTACAGGATCTGATGGCTATGCTTTATTTTATATAGTCTGGAGTAAACTAGTAGCTTTTTTCCACATATGAAGGTGTTTGTATTTGCTGGATTTCTGACTGTCCAGTGGTACTATCCATTTTAACAACTGCTTTGTTTACAAGTGTGCAGGGTAAAAAGACTTTTCCTTTTAATTTTCTCTTGGGGTAAAATAGCTAATCTGTTTTGACATGCTATCTAAATGGCACTCAAACTAGTATATGGACTAACTCATCCATAAGTCATTTCTTTTATACCCATGTACTGGTGTGTCCAAGAAAGAGTTATATTGGCTGCAAGAGTTTGAATAATAATGGTCATTAATATGGCGAATTGAGGGTCACCACATTCATCCCACATATCAAATCCCCTTTCAATGAGATCAGTTCCATCAGCTGTCAGATTCCATTAAATATATCCCCCAGACCTACTGACCAGCTGACAGTAGAGAAACTCAAAACCATACATCCACTATTAGCATTATAAAATGTGAAATCAGCTGGAAGGAATGATAGCAGAACTGAAAACAAAATAGATGAAAATCTGTAATGCCCCTGTGTCTTCCTAAACAGAAACCCCAAAGAGTTAAAATGCCCTCATAAAATACGGAGGTAAAAAAGGTTGTCACATTGTTTTCTTCATAACCTATAATGATTCTTTTACCTTTTGTTAATGCAAGATTTGCATAAATGTTTCATGAGGTTAATACAATGCATAAACTGAACAGTTTATTAAGCAACATCTGTGCTGTTTTCTCAGATAATGCAGTGTTGTTTCCAAGTCACTGAAATATAACCTATCATAAGGTTTTGGTTGTTAAAATACTTGTTTTGCAAGGGCTGTGATCACATCTGACGTTTTTAGCAGATGCCACAGTAATAGAAAAGAATTCCTTAATACCACAATAAGTGTTAGCAAAGCTCCCTCCAAGAAGGGGATAGTATTCCACTGAACTTGTATAGTTCAGTGCACTGTATTAGACACGAGAAATCTTGTTGTGTGTCTTCTTTCAGATAAATACCCTATTTCAAACTTACGCAGCTGCCCACGATACTTTTTCAAGAGAGATCTCACCATTGTTTACTGGTTTTGACTTTTGCTATAAAGTCACTTCATAGTACTTTTTAAAAATAAGAGAGGGAAAATCTTTGCACTGCCACAATTTTATCTTGATATTGGTGCCATATGGAACTCTTTAAGGAAAAAAAGTTATGAGACCAATAATTTTTAATGAAACTTGGCTTAGGTCTTTAAGCAGGTCATGTAGATAAAAAGTAGGCGCATGAATTCTGTAGCCATATTCTTTTTTTTCTGGCAAGGATTAAAGAAATGTAGCTTTAATTAAATCAGCGTAATGGAGATATGTTTTAGATTATTGATTCTGCAAGCAACAATTTGGGCATTTTCCTTTTTCTGCCTCATATTTGGCTTACTCTTCACAAGAGGTATGGAATTTCTGGTATTTAAAATTTGCGTTTGTATCGGTCTTCTTTCACAAGACCCTCACTTTCTCGGTTATTTGAAATAATTTGAACCTTTCGTTGCAAGATCTCTTCAAAATCAGAGAATGCAGGTCCTAATGTTGAATGGATTTTTATCTTTAACTTAAAAGTTTAAGATTGCACTTGCAGTAGAAGAATTGTATTTTTGGAAACTGTTTTTTATAAAATTGTGCACTGGAGTGCATGCTTCACTGTCCATTGACCAGTGTGGTAGTAGAAGAACCTCTGGCAATCTCTGTGAGAGTAATTATGTTGATCAAGTATCTCAGTGACATTCCGGGTTGGGTGATAACAGTCCAGCACCTGTATGGCTTCTTATGTTTCCATTTGAGTTGATATGATTGTTTCCTGACCTATCTTGGACTGTGTCCGTTTGCTTTTGAACAGTTGCCAGATTCTGCAACATGTAAGGGAGATTTCTGTGCTGTTAAGGTGCAGTTACCTCAGCAGGGAAATCTACCAATGTGCATAAAATCTTAGCAAATCACAAAAAAAAATCATGCAGTTTTCTATGGGAAAATTCCTCTTGAATACTTCGGCTCAATACCAGAAAATAGAATCCTATATCCCAGTGAAACAAGGGAAACTTAGGTAGGCATAATGACAGAATTACCACATTAGAATTTGGCTAGAATACTATTGTTAACACATAGTTAGTTTCAGTGTGAACTTAGGATGCACAAAGAATACAAGATCAGACCCTATATAATGAAGGGATCATTTACACACATTATCCCACAATGAAATGCTGTCACCCTTTGGCGGAAAACACAGCTGCTTTTTAAAAGTCACTCTACTGTAGTTAGTGTGTAACTAGAGCTCGTTGAAAAACGTGAAAATGATTTTGTGAAACGTTTTGAACTTTCACAGTTGTTTCCATTTTGCAGGTGCACAATACCCTATTTATTTATCCTCTGGATTTTACAGACTGTTCTGTTCATTATTGTAACTTATTTTGAATTTTAAAAAATCCTTTCAGAAGAGTCATTTTGAAAAAATGTTTAGGTTATCTAAAAATATTATGATTTATAAATAACTTTAAACTTTGCAGAATATTTTTTTATTTAAAACAAGACTAGTGTATACTTCTACATATTAAAAAAAAAAAAAAACTTAAAAAAAAACTTGGCCAAAACATCAGATAAAAGCGTTGATTTAATTTTTTTATGTGATCTTCGGAAGTCATTCTTATATGCCAGGATCAAACAACTGTTTTAATAGTGCTGCAATGTAGAATTCAAAGGCACCAGCAAAATCCTGGTGGTGTGTTACCTAAACGTATTCTCATCTGAATATATGACTCAAGAAGCAGATTCACGAAAAAAAGTGTGACCAATATTGGTCAGCCAGGCAAGGAAATGTTGCTGTCACATGCAGGGATCACTATGTTTCTTATTCTTGATTTCTGTTGTTGTCATTATGGGTTTTTTTTGTTTGTTTCTTTTTCACTTTCTAATTCTTCCTACTTCTGTTAATGAATTCTATGCCTCAGCTGTTTCTCCTATCATTTCTCCTATCAGGAGGAAACATTTCAATTGCAATCAAATATGTAGACACAGCACCTCTTTTCTTTTTTTTTTCCCGAAACTCTTTTCCATCAGAGAGCTACACAATATGGCAGAAATATATAGAATATGGTTGGACTTGAAGATCTTGAAGTTCTTTTCCAACCTAGGTGTTTCTATGATCATAGCAACCCAGTCTGTTAGGCCATTGGACCAGTATTAACTGTTTTGCCTCCTTACTTGAGACTTACAATTTCTTGGCATACCGCCATTTTTCTCTGAGCAGACATTTAAGTTGAACTAGATCTAATGAGCCAGTCTACAAACTCATCATGGTGAAAGCTACGCGGTCTTGCTGTAACTCACAGAATGGTCAGATCAGTGGAAATAAGGGAGGGCATGTGGAGACAGAGATTCTGTTCCGAGAAGCAGTAGACAGCTTGGTTCAGCTGAATGTGAAGCTGTTCCTTAACCTCTTTGGAATTATTTGGTATAGGTTTGGTGATAGGCTACAGAAGCTGACATTTTGGTTTGGCATTCTTGTGATTACCAGACATCTGTTCTCTGGTCGTTGGCTTTTTTTTTTTCCTCTTGTGTGTGTATGTGTGTGTGTTTGTAGGGGTTGTTTGTTTGCTGGCTGTGGTTTTTTTTTTTAATACTTGTATAGAACAGTATAATTTTGCAGACTGAGTGCTTCTCTGACGCCATCTAGCACTTGACACACTTGTGAATTATGTCTATATCATGTTGAAATATATTTGTTGCTTTACTTCAGATTTCTTTTGAGTGGCAAGTTGTGGAGTTGTGGGATAAGACAGCTCTTTTTTGTGTTTTCATTTGAAGGTTGATGACAATGAAAGAAATGGTAAACCTCTCTGAAAAATATTGTGGGTTTTTTTATTTGTTTATTTTAATTAAGAAGTTCTTGAGCACTGGCTTCGCTGTGCCTTGTCTAAAGTTAATATGAGCTTCAACTTCTATTTCACTCAGCTTTTGAGAGCGTTCCTCATTAACATTTCCTAATTGCAGCTCTTTGATCTTTAATTCCCCCTCTCCTCCCCTCCTAGATCCATTAATGGGTGCTCTGGCCCTCATTTTGGAAGAGAAGATGAGCCTGTTTCAAATACTTAGAACTGGTTGTTGGAACAGCCATCTGTTTCAAATGCGTACGTACAGGACTCTGCTGAAGTCCTTGCATTTTTAGATTGATCTCATTGGGCTTCAGGCCATACTGTCTGTAACAGACTAATGCAGCCCTTGGCGTAGTTACCTAGTTTGTATGTGTACATGCAGTAACTGACAACTAATGCGATGTGTACAGTCACAGAGTGTACATATTAGTGTAAATATAAATAACCAGGCTTTTTGTTCATTAATGGATAAATTAATGCCATTGTCAAAATAAATGATTTACAGTTTTATTTTGAATGTGTTTCTAAAGCAAAATAAAGCAAAAAAAAAAACAAAAAACAAACAAAAAAAAAAACCCCAAAACCGTTCTCACAGTTCCATAAAAACAGAAACAATACAACAAATACTACAGCATCTACATACATCATTTAAAAAGTTACTCTTGGTTCATCTTTTTAAGTAGAGAACCACATACAAGGAAACCAGCTGAGCATTTCCATAAATAAATCACGTGATAACAGATGACTCTTAAAAAAAAAAAAAAAAAAAAAAGGTCTCATACAAACTGTGTATAAACTTTTAAATGTTCTTTTACCTTTCTGTCTACAGAAAATGGGAATAGGAAAATAAAGGAGTTGTTAATGCATCCTTGTTAACTTGGGCCAAAGCGCAGTCAAAAGCAGTGGGAAGCTTTTCACTCAATTCTGTGGGTTTCAGTCAGGCTCTGTATGTAAGTTCAGCTGGAGCACAGTCTATCTTGCTGAAACATGGCGGTTTCCTGATAAAAAATAATTATTTCCTGTAGTTTATTTTGAGTTGCATTTCATTTCCATTTCTGCTCATCCCAGCCTTAAATCTGTCCCACATTCCAGAAGAAAACTTCTAATCTGGTTTGAGGAACAAATTGAATTTGTATCAAGGGTCACATATGAAGATTAGAGGAAAGAATGTGACTCTCCTACTTACAATTTATGAACAGTTCAGCTAGTCTACATTTCTGGATTATATTCTACAATATAATAATTGTATCTATTCATGCTATTTGTAATTTCCAAGTGGTAAATCATCATCTGTAAGAAATGCTCTCAATCAAGGAAGAAAGAGACATATAATTATGTTGTTTATAATGAATTCTAAAGGAAACAAAGACTTTAGGAAGAAAATCTCTGGAGAAAACTAAGGAAAAAAATCTACCCTATTAATACTGGCTGGTCCTAAGAAGATGCAAAGCTGATCAAACAATTTGCATTTATTATATGAAACTCGGCATCAAATAATTCAGCAAGGGAACAGTCAAAACTCTGGAGTCCAGGCAAACAAGACCTGACTTTTATTATATAAATTACACACTCCTCTTCTTCTTTTGTAAGCATCAATAATATCAACTTTTTGACAAATAGCTATCTCCTGGGTGTGAGTTCTGAGGTTTTCTGCTAATCTTCATCTTTTGAAGCTTCCAAAGGATTAAAGGCATATGTCAATAACAGTGGCCTATGACCTTCATGTGGAAGGTACCACTGTCTCTTTGTAATAGCTAAGTCTGTGATGTGAGATGATATGTATAAATGCTTAGAAAACATTGAAGACCCCTTGCTGGGTGGAAATCTGGAGACTCAGGAAAGATGCATTTGTACTGCAACACTTTTGAACTGCATATCTTGTCTGGCAGAATTGGTCATAATCCATTTATATTTAATGACAACTCCAGCAAATTGCCCTCATCGAGAAAAAAGTACGTATCTTCAAAATAAAGGAAATAAGAGAAAGACAAAATAGCCTTGGTTTTCTACTGAAACTTCATTCTACTGTTAGGATTCATTGCAGGTGGATTTAAAGTTAGAGCGAACTGTTCCAGTGCAAGCACTGATTGGTCTTTATTTTCATCTTGTAGATATTAGGTCAGATTATCTTATGCTAGCAGGAAACAATAACTCAGTTGAACTCAGGCTGTTGCACTGTAGTTATGGCTCCTTGTAACTCTGCTGCTTTGGCAATGGTCCAGTTGACTGTGGTCAAATATTCTCCATGGAGCTAGGATTTGTCTCTGTACTGGTGGTAGAAGAGCATTATAAATCTCTCTGGAAACAAAATAATTTGCTTAAAATTTCAGGATCTGCAAATTAACAAAACTAAAGTAATTTTAACATTCTTGTCCTGACACTGCTCACATTTCTCTGTCATTTTGATGTCACTGGATATGCTGGTTTGTTTTTTGGTGCAGTTATTCTAAATAACAGGAGACGAGGGACAGGAAAAAAAAAAAAAAAAGTGACCTACCTAAATTGATTCTGTTCATTTCCAGTGTCTTTCTTACCAGTGAATGCAAGTCCTTCATGCATGCCATCATGCAAATCTGAGTGAGAGGAAAATGCTGTCATTTGTAATGTTGCAGCTATTTCGATGTGCTTGTAATTCTGCCTATCAAAATAGTTCACCCTGAAAAATAACATATTGTCAGTGTTGGCTGGTGTCCTGTGAAAACAATTAACACTGTCAAAGCATCTAACAGGTTGGTCCATCCTCATCTCTCGTAGAAAATAATTAAAACCTGAAACAGAGGCACCATAAGGAAATGTGCATAATCAAAAGGAATTAAACAGGCAGTCATTCAGGTGGCTGACTGTACTCTGTCCTATCACAATTCTGTTTCCTACAGAATCCTGGGATGTGCTTTGTACAATGCTTACAGTTGGTACATGTGTGAGAGCTGGTGGAATGTTTGTTATTTCTTTTTCCTTCTTTGCAACTGGCATCAAAAACACTTAAAATGCATTAAACAGAAATGTAATCTCATTGTTTTGTATAAGGGTGAGGACCTTTTGAAAATGAGGCAAGTTGTGCAGTTTTTTCTTGGGAGAGGGCAGGATGTAAGAGAACATGCTTACTGGGGTACTGAGGATGGAACAGGATAAGAAAGGATAAGAAAACTTGGCTCAGAGACTAAGGAATTTACAGGAATATGCAAACAGCTAGATGAGACCTGTGCAGCTGGAACTTCACAGACAGCTTCAGAGCTCTGCCCTCAGGTAGTGATGTTGCATACTTATGCTTGGTGGAACAGGTTGAACACCGGATTGCCTTCATCTGATTTTCACAGGTATATGTATGTTGGTTTCCTCTCTTCTGATCACTGGCAGAAGGGTATTAACCGTTTCAGAGAGAGGTTCCTCTCATTTTAAGATGCATGCACCTCTTCTTGGAGTGGTGAGAGGCCTTTACAACTGACTTACATTTGATATCTAGATTTTAGATGCTTGGTGCCATCACAGTGAAGAATATGTATGTCATTAAGGATAAATGATGAATTATAATTCAGCATCAAGTGTTCATAGACATTCTGTTATACTAGTTCACGTGCCATTACATAAATTCTAAGATTCTCTGTAAAGTTAAATATCTAAGTAGTAGTAAGCCACTGTGGCACAGACACAGCCAGCATCTGACAGTAGTTTGTTGTCTCAATAAGTGACATAGCAATTAGTGGAGATGTAAGATTTTTGCAGCAGAGAACTGCCAGAAGACAATTCCTTCCTTTGCTATGGAATAACAATGGTGGAACTCCCAAAGCATCTGACTGCTGGCTGTCTGTCCTGAAAACACAGCCTTAAAAAGCTTTGGGCCAGATACGTGCAACTGCGTGTGGGTTTGTCATTGTCGAGCCATCTGCAGAACATGCCAAGCACCAGGGATTTTTTAACTTATGGATTCTATTAAAGGCACAAACTTCACTAAACAATACCAACAGACTATCAGAGAACACTTGCCAGCTTATTGTAACAGTTAGAGTGGTTATGTGATTTGCAGTTGATAGGATGTGGTTTACTTATTGTTTCTCGTTGGTCACCTTCACTGATTACTCACTGCAAGCCTGTGGGAAGGCATTGGTCCATTCAAACAGCTGGAAGGAGGCTCTCCAAAACACAGCATCTTTGGCCAAGTTATCATTTCCTTTTCTCACTCCTTCCAGTTTTCCTTCTTTCAAATAATCTCCCTAAGCCTTGTAATGACAAATACTATTGAAAGTTTGATCCACCAAACAATTTTTATTACTTTTTTTTTGTCCATACCCGTCATAAATGAAAACAATTGTACCTCCCATTGTTAACTTGCCAAGCATTTGGTATTGATGCTTTTAGCAATCCCACCAAAACCCTTTTTTCCTGAATTCCCATCATTTTATATTACATACTAGTAATCCAGCTTTCCAGAGTTACAAACTCAGAATTCAGTTCTGGGCAGTTCAAAGCATATCTTAGCAATAAATGGAGACCTCCGTTCTCAGTGCTGCTGAGTGGTATCTATTCACCACCTCAAAATACAGTAGAATTAAATTTCCCCCTGTTCTGGAAAAGCTCATTAACTTACTTCTTTGCATTACTAATTCTTTTTTTTCCCTCTCACTTTCCCACTGTTCATGTAAGATGTGAATTAATATTCACTTAAAAGTGATGTAAATATACCACATCCTCCTTGAAAGACCTCAGCGTAGAAGATGTAGCAGTTGTGAGCCTAGACCTTGAAGGTGATTGGGTCTAGGTTGAAAAGTGTAAACCATGTTTTCCTGGATTCTTTCCTCTTGCTTCATCCAAATGCGGTTTTTGTTTGTTCTTAAGGTCAAGTCAGAATCTAAGTAGCCTGATTGCTGTTAGCAGGGGAGATGTAGCATTAGTATCACTGGCTGTTGAGGATGGATACAGAGGCCCTAATGGTGCAGTCCTGAAAACAGTGCTAGATTGCTTTCATTATTATCAAAATTCAAATGAAAACTAATTCACTTATATTCTCTTGTAGTTCTTGTAACCTGTTGACTGTTGTAACCATTGTAGTTACAACAGAGCAAAACCAGTTCTTTCTGATGCGCTCAGTTACAGATATAGCACTTCCATATTAATACTGCAGTCCTAATTCTTCTGTAGCTTAGATGGTAAAATTGATGTCGTTTGATACAGTTATTGCTGATCATTCATTTTGTATGTTGCTTTTAGATGATGTTAATTATTTGATATTGAGAACGTTTCTGATAATTTAAATAGCTCTGGAGTACAATAGGAATTATTTTTTATTTTCCTTCTTTTCCAGGCATGCCTTATTTTCAGTTTAGATTCTCTCATTTTGTGCATCCTGCTCCCAAACTATCCCACTGATTTTATACTTTGGGATAATACTTTGGGGATGAGCTGGCCTATATTCTTATAGCATGTTGTAGTAGTTTTTTTTCACTACTATGATAACAGTGCTAAGGAGGATTAAATGCAACAGTTCAAAAATGTACCTGTAATACATTTTAGAACAGAGGCCAACTGTAAATCAGCCAGTATTGACTGACTTGTGATGAAATTGTGTTGCTTAGGCTGTACCTAACTTAGCTATCATTTCCTTTCTAAAAACATGCTGTTTATAGCTTTTGTAATTGCTTAGTATAAACTGGGAAGGCTTGGAGACTTTGGAAAGATGTGTTGCTTTTTTTTATTTTACTGTATTTCTACCTTTCTATTTCTTCCAAAGGAACAGAAAGCCTCTATAAGGCTTTGCCAGATTATACTTTTATGCAATAGTCTCTCAAGAATAAGTTTCACTTGTGTTTTCCCCAAAATCTCTGCAGTCATTGAGATGGTTCTTTTCACAGTCTCTCCTTTTTCTTAAACAGGTAATGTCTAAGGTGTGGTATGGTGGTGCACAAAAGGCAATTGTGCAATAATGAATGAATGCTCACTATCTTGGAAGCCCAGTGAATGACTGTTTTGGAAAGAACAGTAAGAAATCTAATAATGACTGTAAGCTGTGTTGAGTTGTTTTTTTTTGGAGATGCTGAACTTTTTTTCCAAGGCTAGGATGTGTTCTGTATATGAGGACCGGTTTCATCATTTATCACAAGCAAACCACTCTGCTATTCCAAACATGATATATTTCACTTTAGTACTGCTGACTTCAGCTTACTAATTGCCTGACAGCATTTTCTTTGTTAAGCTTTAACTGTGATCATCACACTTTTGTTGTACTGACAGTAGAAATATTCAGTAACAGACGACCTAAATACATCATAAGCACAACTGTACTAATCTTTCATAATGGGTGTGCTTTTGGAATTATATGGAACACGTGCATATCATCATTGTCAGGAGCTACATGCATTCATGTCTTCAAAAGCATCAACTGAAAGCATTATCTGACAAAGCATTCTGATTCTCAATGCGCATGACTTCCAAAAACAAACAAACAAAAAAAAGCCAAACCTAAAAGATGCAGGTTTTTATTTTATAGCCAATTGAAGCTGCTTATTAAATCAGAATCAGCAGAATGGACATATCACCTGCATATAGTCTGGATCAAACCGGTCAATTCCTTTTGTGATGACACAAGCCCACAGAAATCCACAAGCATTTTTTCTGCTGAATTGACTGATGTTCCTTGTTTTTAGGAAAAGGGCAAACTGCATACACCATGTATGCTTCAGGGGACAGTGTTTTGCTTTGATTGAATATGGACTGACACGCTGGTACAAGCACTCAGATTTTTGGAAGGGAATGTTCAGTCTCCTATCCTATATGCAAAGGTGCATACTTGGAAATCCCCTGTGCTACGTGTCTGCTGCCATCACCACCTTTATGCGAACACATTTGTCAAGTCTGTTTCCTTATGTTTTAAAGTCAGCTAATAACAATTCATTTGTGAAGGCTGCCGTAAACTTCTACGCATCAATGTGGGAGCCTACATGATGAATCAGGATGTAGTAGAGAATTTTGGAGTTACGTAACAGTTGTCATCTGTAAAAGCACAGAGCAGCAAAGAAGGCAATCTGACCTCCATCCCAAAACAGTAAGTTACCCCACTCGGTGCCCTGCACAGCAATGCCAGCACAGCTGATAAGCAAGCATCTTTGAAGCAGGGAAGAGTATCTTGGTGTTCCTCTCTATTCAGTGGCTTCAGTCCTTCATTAAAAGACCTGAGTGTCAGAACAAGAGAGTTCCAGATAGAAAAACTTCACTGAGAGTGTCACAACGTGATATAAAAGCTTCAGATATTTTTAGTAATTTCTCCTGGTTGGGAGTAAGACTTCTCCAGCAGGTAGAGTCACAAGTGAGATTGCGTGGGCTACAGTGGTTACAAGCTAGGGCCTTTAAAATGTTTTGGCGTTTGCTGTGTTCAGACATAGACAGGGATACTCAAGAGGACCTTCATGATTTAAGATTTGCTGTTAATTGGTGAGTTCGGAAGATCTCATTCAGTTGGCTTACAAGCATCATCCTTGTCTTACCTAATGAGCTCTCAGAAACAGATGTGCACAATATAATTTTCAGCTCTGTGGTGATGCTTTGTCAAGAATCTTTATTTTTATAAGGTCCTAACAACATTTTATGTATCATATTCAGTGTGTTCTATAATATTTATCATCAGTCACTGTCAATTTGTCTAGATGAGTAACAAATTAACAAAGGAAAAGTAAGATTTAAGTGCCTCTTACAGTCAAAAATAAGCAAAATTAAATTACAATAATATAAAGTTTTGCATTCATGACATCACAATATTTAAATGAACAAATTCAAACTACCTTTAAAGAGTCAGAGGCTGTTCAGGTTGAAATTTTCTTTTTGTTATTTTTTCTGTGTTTCTAGTCAGTTCTTAACATTTATATATATATAATATATACATACATATAATAATTCAATTGAATTCTAACTGATTCTACAGGAATTAGGAACAATTGATTTTAAATTTCTAATAGTATGTTTTACTTTAATTCCAGTATTCACAAGCAGAAAATACACAGGTGTGAATGCAGAGTTAATTACAAAGTCATGGAGAAAAAAAGTGTCTCCACACTTAGTTGGTGCAAGATAAAATAATAGTAATTTTCCCTAATTTTATTAATAGATTTATTAGCAAGTAATGTTTCAGACTCTGTAAGTTCAGGTAAAATACTGGTACGATTTTTACTATTTATAATTTACAGTTATTATATTTATGTCCAAAGGAAAGCACTGTGTTTTTCCTATGTGCTGATCTTTTCATAAGAAAATGAATGATGAATTAATTTTAAGAAGAACACCAGTAGTACATTTTTTTATAAAACTTTACAGCTAGGCGACATTGCATTGAAATGGAAGTTTGTGGTGATTTTTGTTGTGCAGTACATCATTATGGCATTGCTCCTCTTGCCAAGCTTACAGGGCATATTTCAGTCTGTATGACTTTGAAGTATGTGTTCTCTTAAGGCTTAACAATGTCAAGCTTCATAACACAAGAGCTAGTTTGCTTACTTCCTACTTTAAATTGCTCGTAATTTGAAACATGCAAACATTTCCATTTTATCAAGCAAGGCTACTAAACATATTATTGCTGCAACCTGCATGTTTTATTGCCTCTGTATATTTAGAAAGCTGTGCTTTATTAAAATAAACTGTAAAGAGGCTTAACTCATTATGGAATCTGCTAGTCTTTAAAATGAAATATCTTCAATTTATTATAGGGATTTAGGAACCTTTGAATGAAGAAAGGATATGGTACAATTGCTACAGAAATGGGATGTTAACTATTTTTTAGGCCTCTGATGTTTGTAGCTGGATGTACAACAGTCATGGGATAAGTCTCTCCAGAATTAGCCTGAAAAAAAGTCACAATTTTGTTGTGTTCAATCTTCAAAGCTTCAAAATGTATTTTCATTCTGTATTGGAACAAAAGTCATTTAAAATACTTCCACAAAATAACTTCTGCAATATCACTTAATTTTAGATTTAAGTATTAGGTGGAATGCTTAGTTTTCTCATTCATCTCTTTATCTCCCTGATGAGAAAGTACATCCTAGAAGCAATAAATAAAAGGTTACAGCCTTTGCAAAGGTATATTTTGTTTAAAATTCAAGCAGATTCTAGGCCTGTCTTTAAACAGATAAATTATAATATAGCTGTCAACTTGTTGACTTTCATATTTTGTCATAATTAATCAGCTTATTCAGTTTAGAGTCCAATACAGCTATTGATCAGAGATGATGGCTCCACAGGGGAAAAATACTTTCTTTTTCATATGGCTTATTCATAGTCTTTATGTTGTCTTTTCAGATAGTGCTCAGTTTTTAACATTTGAATGAATAATATTTGCAAAGTTATTCATTATTTAAACTTTTGTAGAACTGAACTTTGATCTTGTAGGAAAAAGTACACACAAGTGAAATATTTCTAGCCACCATTGCAACTTAGGGATGTAAGAGCAAGAGTAATAAACTACTTGGGACAGAAATTATCTTTTATTTTCCTGAAAAAAATGCCTCCTGAGTGTCAGATAAGCCATACCAGTAAAAGTTCTGAAATAAGGAAATAGTTCTGAATGCTGTAAATGCTGTAACAGAGAGTTGAGGCACCTACTGTAATGTGATCAGCAAGGATTTTTGCAAGACGAAGTTAGATACTAATCATGTGTACCTGCCAATCTGGAGATTCAGCCTACAAGCAGTGTCTAAATTCTGGCTGAGATCTCATAGCTCGCGGATATTAAGAGATTGTCACAGTGATGAATAAGCTCTATGTGTCTGTGATGCTTTTCAGAGCTTTTCCTGTGCCAAGTACTGAATATTGCTGAATTTTGATAATGCTCATTCATATAGGAACAACTCAGAACAATGAAATGATCACATCCTGGCAGAAGATTTCCAACAGGATAACAAAGTATTCAGGTCTTAATGCTTTGCCAATTCAATTGAATCTAAGTAAGAGTGGGATTGAAAGGACTTACAAAGATGCAGAGAGTAATAAAAGAAACAGCACATTTTCCAGCAGGAATGCCTTCCCTCTTTATCTAGCTTTCTGTTGCAGCTGATGAGAGTGACTCCGAGATTCTGAGGCTGGGAAGGAACTGTGTATGTATGTACTATTTTTGTTTAGCACCACATAGTTTTGTGCTAGCTAGAATTTCAAAACAAAACAGAAAAACTCGGGCTTTTAGAATCATTGCAGAATGCCTAGTTGTTTCAAATGCTGTATGTCCTAGCAGATAGAAGTTGTAAATCCAGAGTGCTGACAAAGTTGAAGCTCTGGAAAAGGGGTGGGGATAAAAGAAGAATCTGTTTTGCTGTCATGTGTCTGTGGCATCTGGGCTACCACATCCTGCCTGTGGAGAGATGGAAAGCCTGCCGCAAGAGAAGCTTTGGCCAGAGCCAGAGCTGCCACATTTATACAAAAGAGGTTTTAAATCTACAGAAGTGCTGTGTGAAGGAATGTAAGCAGCAGCCTAGCAATATTACAAAACCTAAATAGGGGGCAGAAACTGCACCAAAGCTTTTTCTTAAGTGAGATGGAATCTGGGTGACAATTTTAGAGGAAGTGGCAAGTTCTTTGACTAATCGTGTCTTACATCTTGGTACAAAATGGAATAGCTTTAAGAAAATTAGAAAGCATGGGATACGTTGGAAAGTATGTGAAATAGGGACCTGATGTGAATTTGCTGCTGTTGATGTTTTACTCACATACTTCAGATAAACTGACCAGAAAGGCCAATCACATGCTGTGAAAGTCAGATAAAATGTACTCACATTCACAAAAACATTAGAAGTATTGTTTATGAGTGAAAACATTTGCAAACATTTCTGTGAAGATTCTTAGCTATTATTTTCAACTAGGTGCTTCCTGTTTCCTTTTTAACTGCACATTTCTCATTCCTCACACAGATTGCACAAATCTCAGTAAATTAAGCATCCTGAAGATAAGGAAGATGTGGGCCTCAGTCCAGTTTCTAGTGGGCACACAGTAAAATCCACCTGCACACCTATCAGTAATTCTCATGATACGATTATTTCAGACGTGTTTTAACTGCAATTTTTAGGGCTGTTTAAGAATTAACCCACATTTCTACATCTCTGCTGCCAGTAGCTTTTTCATAGCTAAGAAATACTTTTATTCAAAGCAGATATCAAAGCTGCAGTTGAGTACATTATTTGTTTAGTTTTAGATTTGCTCTCACAAATCTAAACGGAATCACCCACAAATCGTATGACATAAATTAAAGGAGAGTGGAAACTGCTGCAAGACCATCTAGACCTTTTTCAGAGAAGATGCTGACAACTTATCAAATTTGTTCTTGTGCTTTTGTGTCCAGTTTCAGTGAGTTGTAGTGAATGACACTTTCAGGAACAAGACACAAACCTATGCTTTTTATTTTTATTTATTTATTTATTTATTATTTTTATTCAATGAACTTAATGGATTTAGAACAAAATATTACTGTGTGTCACACCAAGGTACCTTGTTCCACCAGTGAAATCCATGGCCCTAAATTAAAAAGAGAGAATGAAGTGCCTTAAAACTGTCTCTACAGCAATGTCCAAGCTGAATGACGCTTCTCTTGCAGTCAAATCACTGGGCTGGAGAATCCTCTTTGTCATCTTATCCTTTCCCTATCCATGTGAATCCTGGGTTCTTCCTCTCCACTAGCTCAGTATACTTTCTTAGGTTTTCACAACCTCTGGATAGATAAGTAGTGAACTCTCTTGGAAGGCATGAAACTTTTTTTGGATTGTCGCATTAAGAAAAGTTTTGAGCATATGTTCCTTATCTTATTGAATAAAAATTGAGATGTCTTCTCCTTCTTTGATCACATTTTGAGTAAGGGCACTTGACTGCTATGATTTGTATGAACCTTCCTCCTATTAGATGTGTATTGGACTGATGTTGGAACACTGGCATTGGAGAGAACATAAGAAAATGGCTGATCTAGATAATCTCAAACTGCTTTCTTCTGGTAGTGATAAGGCTGTTTTCAACAACTGCAAAACAGACTATTAAGCATTTAGTAATTGACACATAAGCGATTAACAGGCTTCAGGCATCTGTGGGATCAGGATGAAGTTTGAAGAAGTGGGGTGTAGAAGCATATAGAAGTCCGTTTAATCTCATTTTAGATGCTCAAATCCTTTCGTAGATCAGAGCACTGTCCTCAGAAGTATAGGGAACGTAGGTGCTTAAAAAAAGAGTAGCCCATAGACTATGTTTTGTGTTCTATTTTATCTTTGAACACATCCTAGTTCAGTTATCAACCAGAATTATTTTTTAAAGCACCATTTTCTTTGGAAATGAATTGCAGTGGCGATAATGCCTTTTTTGGCACTGCAGCTAACAGGCATAATTGAGAAAGTTATTCCAACTGAAATATATAAGTAATGTTTCTCTGTTTTGTACTTGGAGCTTTAGAAGCATACATCATTTTGTCGTAAGTCTGTCAGAAGCTCCTGTACTTCTCTTTTCCTCTGCTCTCAAACATCAAAACTCGCTTCTTAAAATTTTCCTGCTCTTCTCCTTACAACGTGCAATTGAATGTTTTACCTGAATTACAGGCTCTGTTTTTGAAAAAGCAGTTGAACAAACCCATTTGTTTTATTAGAAGAATAGCATGTACTTTGAGTGAAAATCTGCCATCTAACCCAGAGCCCAGTAGTATGTGAACTCTGCAACATGCACACGACACCAGTTCTAAAACCCTGCAGCTTTCAGCCTAGCTTCATCCAGTACGTTGCTATATTTGGGAACAAATTGATTTTGGCCCTGCAGGGCTTGCAGTTTCTCATTCAGTCCCTAGAATGGGGACTGAGTGAAAAGGCCCTCTGGCTGGAGTGCTACCGGTATAACAAGAAGAACCACTGGTAAAAGTGTTCTCCAAGTTATGGAGCACATATGGGCTAGCAGAAGAGAGAGCAGTGACCACTGTTCCTCCTGGGGGGCAGAACTAGCCTTTTCTGTCTTCCAGCCGCCTAGCATCACCTCCAACTCCAGCTCCTTACCTGTAGCTGTCTTCAGTGCCTTTCCTATTTCTTTCCCTCCACTGGTTTACATCGCTTGCAGTATCAGAATGATTCTCCCTCCATTAGGTATCTTGCTAAAATAGGGATGACTTCATGTGTTTTTGATGTGCAAGAATGAATATGTTCCCAATATTTTTTAGCACGCCCATGTTCTTCCCTACTTTAGTTGCGTGGTTGTGTTTGTTCAGCTCCTCTTGTTTAACTGTTTCCTGTTCATATGTATGCTTTTATCAATTTTCACATATGCTTCAACTTTTGAGAGTATGGTCATGAAGCGGTCAGAGAGGTGATTACAAGTTGTAAAATGACCTTACCAGTAACTGTTTAAGCATAAGTAATGTTCTGAAATTGCCTAAAGCAAAAACTGCCAATTCAGAGCTGATTGTAATGAATCAGGTTCTTCTATACGAAATAATGTGATCAATTTCTCATTTCACTGAATAAATAAGCTGGAAGATAGGGAACTGTCTATGACCTGCTGTTAACCTTTTCCCTCATTATTCATATCAAATCTATGACATGCATGTAAGAAACCTCTGGTTCAATTTTAGCTAATTATTTGTTAGAACTGAAGGCTCTGTGAAGTGTTACTGATTGTACAAGTACCCAGGGACCTTATGACATCTAATGAAAATAATCCCAACGAAGCTGCTCAGGCCTGTATGCTTTTTGCCTGACTATCATTGTAACAAGAAATATTCTATTTCCCAGGCAGAAAAACCTGTGTGTCTGCCTGCTGTTTCTTTCAGATGCAAGGTGCTGTTATAATAATAATATAATAATATATCTCAATTATTGTTGCAATGAGAGCACTGGAGAAAAATTCTCAGGTATGCATTGGAGTAGATTCTACATCGTGCACATACTTCATTGATACTTATCACTTTAGGATTTGAAGTATTGGCATGTTTTAATGTAAAAAAACAATTCTGGTTAATTGTCTACTTTTATTTTTGTGGCTATCTAAGAAACAAAAATATGCCAGCATGTGTTGAATACGATTAATTCCACATGAAGTGTTTGGCATGACTTACTGCTGTCTTTTAAAGTCAACCTGATTTGCAATGCAGTTCAAATCAAAACAAACAGTTGTGGAATAGTAAGGCTAACATTCTCAAAACCACAGAGCAGATATAAAAATATAGGGTGGGTTGTTTTGTTTGGTTTTTTTTTTCTTAAGGATGCCATGGGCACATGAGGCCCAAGTGAAGTATGGCACAGAGGTCTTCCCCATTACCTCTGGGATAACATACATATACGTACATACACAGCTCTCAGTGCACCAACTTACTCTTGCTGAGAGGTAGAAATTAGTAGCTCAGATACGGTGCTGCCCATGGACAGAGGACTTTCAGCTTTGGGACTAATGTCACCAGTCTTAGTGTGGGATCTCTGTACCATACTCTATGCAAAAACAATAGCTTTTTATCACAATATCCCTAAGAAATTTCTGACACCCATCTTGCAAGTAGGAAAAAGAAATCTGGTGAGTTTAAATGTCTTTCTGTAGTTTACATTAGAGAGATGTGAATGCCAGGATCCTTCTGACTTTGAAATTTAAGACCATCATCCCCCTTACTCAATGAGTGAAATACACCTTAGGAATTAACAATGTTCACATCAATGAAATAACTTTCAAGTCATGTAATGTCTGTTTAAAGAACCCATAGAGACTCTATCTGCCCAGAAGCAGCACATAATGGGAATATGGAAATGGTCAAGGAAAAGGAGAGTGGAAATAGAAAGTCTGAATTAAAAAAAAAAACAAAAAACAGGAATGATCTTTTTGATGATTAAAACTGTAGAGCTGTTGAATAATCAGTAAACACATTGTTTTTAAAGGACAACAAAAAAAATCTCTATTGAATGTATTAGGATCTTACAGGGAAAAAAAACAACACTTAATCCCCCACAGATAAAGCATCTCCTTGGTGACAGAATAATTACCAGAAAAATGCAATATAAATTGAGTGGATAAAACATTAACTTCTATTAATAATTCCCAAACTTCTGTCCCTCTAGAAATCCAGCAATCCACATTATAAAATGTGATGATGATATAATACAACTTTCACATAATTTCCAACATTTTTACTTACTGCTAGAACTACTATTGACCTGTTGTATGGGAACTGCTGAGTCATGGCCTAAACTACTGATTGAGCACCTGGGGAAAAGACCTGGTCAGCCCTTGGATCACAGGTGAAGGCAATTCACTGTGCGACCGGAAGGGGTGGAGCCTGGCTCCACGTCTCTAAGATCTCATTTAAGGGCTGACTGCCACTGTGAAAAGTTCTTTTTCTGGAGATCCTTCCTCTGTGAAGTTTCCTCTGTGAACCTAGATCCTTGCAGATGGGTGAGCAGTCTTTTTCCCTTTCCTTATAACACCTTTCCGTTACCCCAGTCCTTCTGTTGTTACACCTCTTTTTGTAACCCCTTTCCATTGTGTTGGCCTTTTCGATTGTTACACCTGTTTTTATAATTCTAATGAATGTCAATAACTTGAAATTAAACAATCTAACAGCATGTTTTCTTTATTATGTGTGTAGTTGATAATTTTTCCTATAGTTAAGTGTTTGAGGTATATACATGTAAATGCATTGAATAATTTATTCAAGTTATAAAAATTAAAACCACAATAATGACAACGTTGAAATGTAAAATAATTGGATAAACAAGGAGGTGACAGAGCAATTAGTAGGCAGTAATTCCCTCTTTCTATAAAATCTCTTAATGAAGAGGGAGAAGACATTTCATTTCTTGAAAATAATTGGCAAGATCAGGCTAGAAATAAGGTATATGTACTTCAATCTATGATTATTTTTTTTTTTTTGAAGTCAATAAGCAAATATATGGCATACAGTACAAAGCAAAGGATCTTATGTTGGAATTTCCAATTCCTCTGAATGTCCTGATCAAGTGAGAATGTCAGTGCTCAAAGGTTGGCAATTCACTTTCCTGGTCAAGACAGCATTTTCAGTTGTGCTTGAATGGCTGCTGCTTTCTCATGGGTGACTGCTGGCCTTCCTAGCAGCAGAATAGTAATGCAGTAGGGAAGTAACCTCGTTACATTCTGTCATGGAGATATCTGGTGATAACATCTACCCCTTCGCTTTCTCTTCACAATGGCTAAAACTTGTGAATGTGTTTGGACAAAGGGAAGATTTCAGTTTTCAAGACTATCTCTCCAGCCTTTCTGCATGCATTTACCTACGTGTGTTGACAGTCTGCCCTCAATACAGCTTTCCTCTCCTTTCCTGCTCTTTTCTCACGTCCTTCTTATTCCACAGCACCAAGTGGCCACAGCACTGGTGGGAGAACTGATTCCCTAGCTTTGTCCTTTCGTATCTATTGAATATGACACATTCTCAAACAGCCCTGAGGACTGATTTAACTACAGATCCTCTCCCTCAGGCCAGCAGAGGCAAACATCTGGAGGGAAGAATGGAACATGGTCCACAGAAAGCTCTTTTGCTTCTTGTATATGTGAAAGGCTTAAAAATGACTATTTGCACTAGCTGTCAATGGTATGAAGTGAATCTGTTTTTTAGTAAGCTTGATGTTCCTACAGCATGCACTTTCCAGAGAAAGTGGTAATACTGATGGTAAGATTATTTTAAAGGTAATGTCCTAGATGATACCATGGGAGTCTAGAATGATAGGCAGCATTTAATTCCAACTTTTCTTGCATTTTGTACAGGTGTAAATAATTTTACAAGCCTTGAGGCAGAGGGGATTGAGGTTGATGAAATAATAGCCTTGAAAGAATTTTCATAGCATAGCTAGGAAGCCCTCAGAACATGAGTTTATCAAAAAGGCCAAAGACAGACTCTTGTCTGCACTAGTCCCACCAGACATGGTTAAAATGAAGTTAGTGAAGAAAAATGAAAACTGCTCTTTTTGCAGCTAAGTTGGTCCATGGTCTTCCTTGACCCCAGGGCTAGTGATTGCTGACCAGAATCTCAATGGCTATTTTCCTGTGACAATTCTGTGTCTGAGCTCATTAATCAATTTCTATTCAGCAGAATCAGTTTGTGGAAAACTTGCAAAGGTTACTCAATCCAGAGGGAGCATGTGCTGTTAGACAGAAGACTTTTCAGCCTCAGTCTTAAAACAAAATTTCCCAAATCTCTTGTCTCGTATCACATTTTCCGTGACCTTATAAATTACTTATAGCAAAGAACACATCAGGCCTTTTACCACAACCAAATCATTCATGGTAATGTTAGGAAAACATAAGCTCACCCTGCCTTCCTTAAGAAAAGAAGCCTTTCTTTATCATTACATCATAAAAACGGTCACATCCCTTAACCCCTTGGCTCCAGCATGAAACAGGAAACGACAATGGTGAAATAGTCAAATATGAATACGTGAGAGAGGCTTTTCTTTAATGCTCTCCAGTAATATCAGTTATCATCCAGTCTAAGAGCTGGATTTTAAAACAATTTGTAGAAACCCTGAATCTGTTTAAGTCCTTGCAAGGTTAATCCTTGCAAACACCTGGCACAGGACTTGAGTGACTTAGAGGAATTCCCCAGACTTAGCAGCCCTGCATGAGCATGTGCATGTACTATGGCAGGATACCCGGGAAGAGAAGCAGTTCTAGGGGGTGACTTGTGGAAACAAGGTGTGTTTCAGTGCTGAATAAATTGGCTTAATGTTTTCAGTATGAAGAATGAAATACTGCCTTATTTTTTAAATATGGTGAAAATATTTTTAGAACAAACCTTCAAATACCTGAGCTTAATCTCTGTTGCCTGTTGTGTGTAGGTAATTACCAGCTGCCCATGGCTACCTCCTGGCCAGCTGCCTCCCCTAAGGAGGCACCATGCCAGTGCTGTGTATGGTTTGAAAGCCCAGTAGGCGTAGCTTGTGCTGGAAATATTTTTATTATTATTCTTTCTTTTAATATTTTTCATTATATTGTTTCCGTATGTTTTTGCATGTGCTTGAAATGAAATTGGTGTATGGAACTTCTCCTGCTAGAGATGAACTACTACCTGATCTCTCTTGAGTGCTGAGCATAGTGGGGTAACTGTGAACAATGCAGGAAACAGTACAGCACCAACACAAATAGAGAGATGCCACAGCCTGTCTCTTATGCAGCTATAAGGATGTCTGGCCTTTAAATTTACTTTTCTTCCCAAAGGAACCAATTCTTTATTTCTGTTACCTGAACTTCTCCTGGATTAAAATTTTCCTGGAGCCTGATCAGCTTTTCTGGTATGTTTCTGCACTACTGATCCTGGCTCTTTGGGCCACAGCAAAGTTGACAGAACTACTGCTAGAAATGAGAAAGGATAGTTAGTCCCCAATTTTGCTGTTCTAACAAGATGAGAAATTTATGCATTGGTATGTTTTTTCCTGAGACCTAGACTGAAGCTGCTTCCATGTAGGATGTTGTGTTGCGGAGGTTAACACCTGCCAGGGTCCCTCTAAATTCTCAGTGATTCTGTCCTGTGAATCAGGATGACTTGTAGGAGGTGCTTGAGCTCTGGGATGACAGTAAGTTTACAGAGACATCCAAGAACAGAAATGGAAGTCTGACTGTGAACTACCCAAGACAAAAAATGTTAATTGAATAAACAAAGCCATACAGTACTTCCTTGCTCACTTTCCATGGGCTGCCTGCTTCTTCTGTCAGCTCTTTTTCTCAGCTGCCTAGGCAGGTAGTTCTACAGTCATGAGTGCTTTTCATGAAAAGTAATTCTTTGGTGTGTGAATTTTTGAAAGATGCTAACTAGCTGTAATCCTAAATCCATCAAGTTAGGAAGGTATTTCTATTTATGCCATTTCCTTGCGTACTTTTTTCTGTAATGTCCTGATCATTTCCATAAAATAACAATGAACTGATATAGAAGTTGGCATATTGCAGTGTAAAAAGATATATTTTTCATTGCAAACTTTTGTAAGGAAGACTATTCTGTAGCTCCTTCCACAGATACGCATGGATGAGGGGATTTTAAGTGTTACTTCTACAATTGGTTCTGGAGGCATTAGCTGGCAGCGTGATTGTGACCCTTTCCCACACATGTTAGCAATGATCTTGTTGCATCAGCATTGCTGGAGATGTTGAAATGAGCTGACTTTGTGAGAGTATCCTGAGTTTAAATTCCTTAACTGTAAAGCAATATCCTAACAGCTATATGCTACTCATGGATAGAGCAAAAAGGGGGAAAAGTGATTGAGAGGCGTGTGATAATTTTGATTTTTTGCCACTGTCTTGCTAAGTAGCAAGTACGTTCCATGGCTGTATCTGTGCCCTCTCTTCAGAAAGGTGCTGTTTGTGCTCTTCATGCAACTTCCTGTTAGTGATATCAGTTCCATTTCCTTGCATCCAATTCTTGCCCCTATTTCCATGAAAGTGTTGTTGATATGTGGTGTACCGTAAATATGAAATACGGGAAGCTTGTGTGTCCTATTTTCACAAAGATTTTACTGTAAGCATGCAGGTTGAGATTTGGTAATTGACTGGTAGTTGGTGGAAGTGCTAGAGGGTCCTGGAGTGTCACTGCAGGCTTTAACAGTCTCCCACCCTTCCAAGAGCCCTAGACCAGCTTTCTAGCTGCTACTGAGGGAACTGAGACCTTGGGCTCCCTGTGCTTGGCATCTGCCTAACATTTTGGTCAGGACAAGAAGCTGGGCAGGTCAAAATACAAGCTGCATCACTCTCCTTCATACTCCGTATAAGGCATAGTAGAGGCAGGGTGGAATTTCATGCTGTTTGTATGAAGTGAGGATGCCGTGCTGAATACAGAAGTCCTGCAGTCACATTGCTAGCAGCACTGCGCAATTACAAATGGCTGTCACTGCTGCCAGAATTTAAGTTCTGCTTATTGAGAGTGTAAGTTCTGGTGTTACATTCCCTTGGATGTAGGTACCACCTTCATTGGTGGCAATTCACGATAAATAACAGAAGAAAAAAAACAAAGAAATAAGTTTAAAAGCATCCTCTTTTTGTTAACTTATATTAACTTTCATTGGTGGGAAACTTACTAGTAGTTAGTTTAGTCTAGTTTAATCTATGAATGTTATTAGCTGAAGTGAAGCAAAGGTGATGCTTTGGCAATAGCACTTGCATGTTTTGAAATAGTATATGGAGTTTGGCATCACTGCTAAAGGCATTTGCTCCCTCAGTGATTTGGATTCATTCAAGACATGACTGGTTTAACAAATGCCGTTCTTCAAGTATCTGCAGGTGTTTGCAAGGAGACTGTATAGAAGGCTGCCTTTTCTCTAGCGAGTGGGATGCACTGCAGAGCTTTCCCCTTTAGTGAGTGCATTGTAATTGCCGGAAACAGATAAATATTCCTTTATTTTTAGGCTGCCCATCCCTCTTTAAGAGGACCAAATTCTTAGCAAACAGAGTTGTACCACAGGACACAGAGACAGGATGAGGGTTTGGGAGGGGTAAGTACTGTCTTTGCAATATATATCTGGTATAATTGACTCTATTACATAAACTGCATATACATGGGGAGTTTCTTAAGTTTCCATCCCAAACCTCGTACTGCAGAGGGTAAGCCAAGTGCTTCATTCCTTTCTCACAGACTGTGTTAAGATGTGAAGTTTTCCAAACTTTTTCTATTAAAATTTAAGAACAGTCTCCTGATTGCATTTCGGCCCTGGCCTCAGTGCAGTCTGGAATGAATGAAAAACAAGAGAGTAAAATTGGACACACAGTATTGAGATGCCATGCAAAGCTCTAGAGGGCAGAAAAAGAAGGGGTGGAAAACCAAGCATTCCAGCCATGGGAACATCTGTACAAAAGCACTGCAGCAACAAACTGCCAGATGGTGATGTGGTTCACAAGAAGTGCAGGTCATGGATGCAAACCTAGAATGTGCTTGTCTATCTAGCAGTTCTCTTCGATAAAACCACATCATCTCTGATGGGTGACAGCATCTTAGAGCACAGCTATTTATTTGCATTCCAAAAGTATAATTTGCCGCTTGCGCTCCTGTGTAGAGTTAATCTGTGTAATACCCCAGACAAGACTCCTGGCTGTAATTCTATTTCACAAGATTTTGAGGTAGTCGGCACTGAGCTATATGCTTCACAAAAAGTACATAATTGGCTTCTTGGTCATTCTGTTTACTACAGCATTTCTCTGGCCTCACCATGCCCTTTGGTTGGAGGAGATGGTACTTCTATGAAATGTTTTCTAGCCTTGCATGTAACACAGGCACAAGCACTATATGATGTGAATTAAAATAGCAGATACTCTTCCAATGGAGAGAAGCAACTTGTCTAGACTGACAAAATGGCTTATATAGGCTGGTTCCTATGTAATACTTTGGACAAATATGAGTAGTCATTTGCAATATAGTTCAAAATACAGTCTCACAGTAAAAAAATCTAAGCATAGAAGCCCTGGATACTGTATGTCATCGATGGGGGTAAGTGAAGTAGTTCAAAGTCTGTTCAACCACAACTGGTTGTGGTTGACTAAAAATATTTGAAAACTCACCTTGACCACAGTATTGAGATGCCATGCAAAGCTCGAGAAGGTGGAACCAAAAGAAAAATCTGAAAAGGTTTGGCAAAACAAAACTTCCTGATTTTATTTTTTAAACAACAAATCTTTGTTAACATAAAAACATGAATTAATGGTTTCATATATTTGGGTTTGTTTGGTTTTTTCAGCTTTTTGAAAAAAGAAAAAAAGGAGTGACTTAATATAAAAAAATATTTTAAAATAAGCAACTGACTAATGGAAAAATTAATAATTTACGTAGTTGGAGGCAGATCTGACTGTCAATAGCAACAATTTGGTAACATTCAAAATAGCATTTGACAATATCACGTTGTTTTTAAACCAAAACGAAGTCAAATGGGAAGTGTGTTTGAGTTGCACAGAATTCAGATGTTCCCTGACAGAATTGTTTCTAATGTTTTAAATCCCATTTCTGTGCTTCTCCATGGTCCTGTGGAGAACAGAAGGAACAATAACTGTCTACTGTCACTGAAAGCTGCTGTATAGGTGAGTGGTAATTCCTATGTGCCTTCTAGATGGGAAAGATCTTATAATCCTTTTCAGACTAGCTTCGTGTGATCCATTTGTTTGCTGTTTGTGACATAGGCAGTAGCAACTGAATGTAAGCTTTCACAAAGGAAGCCCTGAAGCCTGGTTGTGTGATATATCCAAAATGTAACCTAAATACCGTTTAATTGACAGGGCAGATTTGTTTATTTCCAAATAATTGCACTAAATTGCAGTTCTTCAAATGTAGTTGGGTTTTGCTGGCTTTACCAGCCTATCAGCAGCTGGGGAATCATATGTTTTTCTGCAATAATAGGCAAAAGTAAAAATTAACTGTGGCAAAGTAGCCTGAAACTACTTGTTCTAATCCAGTGAACAACTGACTCCCCAGCTCCAGATGTTTTCTTTTGCACAGATCACTTCTAAAGCAGTGAACCACAGACCAGATTTAAGTCATAGATTTACATCTTTAAAAGATCTCTTATTAGATGTTTATATATTAAAAAACAACAAACCACCTTGTGAAGAGGGAGTTGCATAAATCACATGCACATGGGAACTCAGCACACCTCAGTTCTTTGATTAGCAGCTGAGCAGCTATTTAGCAACATGGAGCAGTTAAAGTCTGATTCCTGCACTTTCTTAACTTCGTGCTTCCTGTGTGTGTTCTTTACATTCTCACCCTCTAATAAAACCTTTGGAAATCCTTATTCCCTAGCAGAAGAAAATTCAAAAGTCTTAGAAATAATTATTCTCTGAGCAAGAATTCATGTCTAGACCAAATGCCTGATGTTAAGGACCTTCGTCTATGTGTAGTCACCAGTCCTGCAAACATAGCAGAGAAAAGGAGAGCTTCTCTAGAGCACAGGTGTGTCTACAGGGCAGCTAAGTATAGGACAGAGGCACAGTCACCTAACCAGTAGCTGCTAGATGAGCTAGAATGGATGCATGGGTGATCAGGTTAGCACAGTTTTGGATGCAAGTTGTGTGGGGGGGCTGGTTCTTACTGTATGGTGGTAAGAAGGGCTGGATATTGAATTATCTATGGTATTGGGAGCTTTAGACAGTAGTGTGCAAACAAATTCAGACAGAATTTACAGACCTAATTCTGTAGATTTCATGTCTTTCATTAATGTGCAATACATAATAATTTTTAGCTGCTTTTAATTTGCCAGTAGTATTTACTATTTAGGTGACACATCTTAGAAGCATTTCTGTCTATTATTAACTTCTGTTGTCTGCTTCCTGTTCACTTGTCTCAGTGTAGCATAATTTTTTTCAAGGGAATCCATCTATACAAGTATTTTACTTTCATAGTAGTGCTTTGTTATAACTCAGAATAATTTTAAATCTGTCCCTTATAATTTGATCTCTGTTTGCTCTGTCTCTTCAATCCTATTTGTGACTACCTTGTTCCCATACTTATTTTCAATGTTCTTCTAATCTATCATCTGCCCACAAATATCTTTTCATGAAATCCTTCCGAAGAACAAACTATTATGCATGCTAAAATAAAGCAATATCTCCACACAAACTGCCCCCTCTCTCCCCACACCTCTGGAATATTTTTACCAGATGTGCTTGGCTGATGGACCAAACACTGGGTGCTCATCACATGGTCACAGCTGGAACTGACTTAAAAATGTCTATTCAGTGGAAATTACCATCTTGTTTTATTTTCCTTAAGCAACAAAATGGTAACACAGATGACATCTGTCTTCCCAGCTGTTCCTCGTACTCAAAGAACTGCTTCTTTCTCAGAAGTTATCCAACCATGCCCCTAAAAATGAGATGATGGGGGGGAAAAAGTCAAAGAAAAGAAGGCAACTGATAGATATAAAAAGAATCCAAAAAATCATATGATAAGGATTCTACATTTCCATGTTTTCCTGTAGTTTTTCCATGTTAAATAAATCCCAGAGTACTTCACAGGCTTCACCATCTAATTGTAATATATGTATGAGAAAATAAAATCACAGTGATAAAATTGCAGAACCGTTCATCAAACACCTTTGAGTCTTTTCTGCACTCTGCACGGATGTTTGTGTGTATGCTTATATACACCAACTGTTGATCTGTCTAGATCCAGTATGCTTCCCAATATTCTGCAGAGTATTCATGTCCTTATCATCCCTCATGCTTTTAAGAGACAGGATCCGTTCACTTTTGCAACTGCGAATTCCAGTGTCAAGCATATTCACTTTCAAATGGAAAAGAGCAAGAAAATCAAGGTGCAGTTTTTGCAAAAAATGTTTGCTTGTTTTTATAGTACAAAATATTATTACTGATTAGGTCAGTAATCGATGTTTTTGCATTTGGAATATTCATTTATTCTATTGTACATAGAGTAACATGGATTCTGGACACAGTGCTTTCCCCCCATCCCTCTCTAAGGTTGTTGCTTTGTGGATTATTATTTGTTTGTTTCTCTTTTTTTTGAGACTGCTGTAAATTCCTTAGAGTAAGAGGCTTCATTTTAACCTGTTTGATTTAAGTTATGTTCATATTTGGCAAGACAAAGAGAGTGAATAAATCTTAATCATTGGAGAGCACAGAGTACTTGTGTTACCTGAATTTCCATTACAAGCCAAAATACAGGGCAATTACTAGCTTCTATATATAGCTATTTGTGGGAGTCTGCTGGCAAGAATAAAAAAGATTTGGTTTAGTAGCTTGGTTTGACTTGAAATCCAGTCATGTCTCAGGCAAACTCCTAATTTTAAACAAAAAACATCTGTTTGCCTCTAGCTGTACCGTGGATATTTTATATCAGTAGGTGATTTATTTTCCTTTTTCAGTTTCAAAGTGTCAGTAATGGTGATGTGAATAAAAGGAAGTTTACTGTATTCCCAGACTGTGTTATTGCTCACAGACAATTGGGAATTTTGTGCGTTGCTGTGTAAGCAAATTGCTTTGAATATGTCTTCCCAAACACAAATATTTACAGACAAGGATGGGGAGGGTGAGAAGGGGAAGATGGTAAGTTATCTATGGTCCTGCTATGAGAGAGTCAAATAGGGCAAAGTATTCTATTGCAGACTCACTCAGGTGAAATGATAGTTGATTTTTATCTGCTCTAAGCCAGGTTATCTTTAAAATAAATCTCATGTTCCAGAGTAGGCCCAGAGTTCAGCACTTTCCTATGCTGGGTGAATTGTTCCACACTGAAACTGTACATATCAAGTAGCTGTGCTGGTACAGTAGAAAGTACTCAAATGATGCTTAAACTTGCTAATATATACACTTTTTTCTTTTTCTTTTTTTCTTATCCTATTGTGTCTGCTTCTGCTTCTTGTTTCTGACTGCTGGCAGGGATCACATTTCCCTGCTGATGTTTTGGTTGCTGTTTTATTTTGTCATTTTTTCCAAGAACCTGCAGCTTTTGCCAAATAAGAATATTGGTTAATTTTTCATTTTGGAAAAATACCAAATAACAATGATGAGATTAATTTTAAGTTGCCTCTAATCTTGAGAAAGTGTAGGGGGGGCCGTTTTCTAGGGATTTTCCTTTTTTTCTTAAATACAATCAATAATTTTTTTAATGAAAATTGCTTCTGTTTTCATATAATTGTGACCTTATAACTGACCACTCTCATTTTGGGAAAGCAAAAAAATTCAATAACAGAACAGAAAATGTTCAATCCCAGATATATTTAATGCCTTTTTTTGAAAGATTGAGTTTTAACTGAAAAAGCAGTGAGATTTCAGAGAGATCTTGCAACTGCTAATACATTTTCCAGAGTGAATTCCAAAAGTAAATTAACTGAAATAAAAATGTTCACTCAAGGAGTAGGATATTTCTCAATGTGAGTAGGAAGGGTTATTCCACTTTCAGCTACTTTCCATAAATGGCAGAGCTGTAATTACAGCATGTGTTAAGTTAGAGGCTTGGCTGGATAGGAATATTTATAAAAGCTGACATTTCAATAAATTGACCTGGTTTACAAGATTCTAAAGGAACAGCAAGAAATAACGGAGAAAAAAAAACCACCTGACGTGGCAAGCAGGGATATTTCAAAACAAATCAAACAAAGTTCTGATCTGTGAGCCCATGAGTACTCATACAGTCAATGGAGGAAACAAATCAAATGCTTGTAAATGCTGTTTAAGGGTTTACGTGCAACTTGACTTGATTAGAAAACTAAATATTTAATTATTTGTGGTTTTGATTTTATTAATATTGCTTTCCTTTACTTGCTCTCTCAAGATGTTTGACGTCTGGTGAGAGAAATTGTGGATAACATTTCCATGTGTGGTGCTCATACAGCAGATTTTTATTCTAGTGCTGTGTTTGCATAGCCCTTCTCATGCTGGAATCCCATCGATGTCTATGGGAGTTTCCTAATGAAGAATACAGAAACTGAAATCTGAGATGAGAATTTGGCTTGAGAGTTCAAATCAGGTTCCTCCCTTCAGCCAGTATGATGCCATCATCATTTTGGTCCCCTGCTGCTTTTAAACAATGTAGACTTAAAACAAGCCCAGATTCCAGTGCTGTCTTGTCAATGTGACCGCATTTGGAAGGTCTCTGTTAGCATTTTATTTTTTTCTTGTGTTCTTTTTTTTTTCTTCATTATTTAAATTGCACATGGGCTTGGTGGTAGGATTGTCAACAAGGTTTTAAGGACCTGTTTACCGCTGTGAGATGAATGGATGTGTTTGATAAATTCAGAGCAATCAGGCAGGCTGAGCAAATGGCAAAAAAGTTAGAAGGTGCTCAAACGGGTAAGGCAGGCTTCCAGTGATTTTTGGTTATCAGGTCCAGAGCTGTGCCAGCATGGCAAAAACATGTGCATCTTAATTGCTCTTTGTCTCTTCCAAAAACAAGCTCTCACTGAGGAGTAAAGAGATACTTCTCATATGCACAGTGCACTTTGTCTTTCTTTAAAACTGTCATGGCTTAAAGCTTTACAGTAACAGAGGCTTTGTTCTTGTAATGCCTGCAATGTGGGTGGCAAGGCAAAAGGCAGGAGTGGTCTGAGGCTGTGGCGTGTGCTCTCATTCTAAAAATGAGAGAACCAGAAAGAAAAGCAAGGGAAAAATGTGGTTGTATAATAGGAGCCTGGTGCTGTGTAAGGGAAAGCTCTGATTAGGACACAGACTTGAGGGTCTCAGTGGGTCTGCCTGTTGGAGAGGGCAGAGCAACATGGGGAGGTTACTTAGAAAAGAGCTGTGTGTGGGAGATGTTGTTTGGAGCATGCAGCTAGCAGGAGAAAATGCTTCCTCAGGCATTTCAATCTCCTCCTGGTGTTGATAAAGGCAAGAATCCTTGGTTGTCTCCCTCCCAGAAGGTACTGGTTTTGCTTTCGCTAACTCTTGCATAAACATAATGAAACCATCACTGTGACTTATGTACTGTTCTAATTATGAATGTAGTTTAAGCATCCTTTGGGCTTTGTACACCTCAGTGACACAGTTATCCTCAATGGCTGGATATACAAAGTTGTACAAATGTAATATAGTTTGTTTGTGCAGGGGATGTCCTTGTATGAGAGAAATTCATAAAGGCAAATTTTTTAATCTGCTTGGTGCTGAACACTCCATTGATTTCCCCTAAATCCACTGGCTTCCGTATTTCTCTGCAACAAAATGGCTAAATAAACCAGCCCAGTAAGTCACACGCTCAAGCAAAAGGCTGTAGCTATTGCTGCGTGAAGCCTCAAGACCTAAAATGAGCCTAGGGACACAAAAAGCCATTCATATTACAAATTGCCCTTTGCTTTTGAACTGTAAATTATCTTTATTATTAGGCTAGCCATGGTACTGCAATTATTAGGTGCCCTGTGTCTAAAGGTTTGAGCAATTAGAAGGCTGGGGTGACAGTCTCATGATACAGAGTGATAAAATATGTCCAGTCAAGACAAAGAGATGGTCTATATTCGTGTCTTCAGCGTGTATCACAGTGAGCCTGGAAGCTGTGCTGCTCTTAAACATTTCAATTAGCCCTGACATGGCCACGGTGAGCCCACAGATTATCTCTGTGTTGCTGTTAAGTTTTTATGAGGCTATCCCCTCAGATTACCCATTTCCACGGCAATCTATAAATCTGAAACTTGCAACATCTGATTAATTCTCCCAGAAGAGAATAGTGAAGATACAGATTTTTTCATTAATGAAGTTTGTGTTGTTCTGAGGTCTCATATATTCCAGCCATTGTTTTGCAGTTTTTTTCCCCATTCTAATCTCTTTTTTAAGGTACCAAGGCAGGCAAGGGTTTCAAAATCACCCACTTCCTGTGGCCTAGCAAATTGACTTTTCTTGCAGCACCATTTTGCAAGCTGATGGCCATTCTTTGTTGTTTTCAGCGTGAACAAAACTAGTGCACCATTATTACTTATTACTAACAATTGCTTGGCATCACTTTGCTATTGAGTATTGTGCAGTCTTTCTTTTATACACCATATTCCAAATTAAAAGTCATGTGGCTTTGCATATTTTTGAGCTTTGAGATCAAATGAACCCAAAAATGTAAAATGAGCTAAATCTGCTATATGTTTCCTGGCCCCAGATAGAAAATTTGATAAACAAATCCTCCTTCCTCCTTGGCAGATAAGGAAGCTGAGGCACAGATGTCTATTTTAAGGTATTTTGGTGGCAGACAGAGGAAAATATCTGTCTCTCAGTTTGTGTCTTATGTGGTGGAGAATACTGGATGATATGTGCTATGTTCTTCAACAAAGCAATTGCTTCACTGTAGCATTAGATAAATTGGCTGAATGATAAAAAGGCAGATAAGAATCCAGATGTCATGCGTAGGAATGCACTTTTGATTAGCTTATGAACCCTTGAAGTAATGCTTCCTGGGTTCTGTGTCATAGAGGCCTCCGGAAAGGTGTCAGAAAAGCAACGTCATTTGTATGTTTGTATCTGTAATTATCACGTAAAGATAAAAGATGAACAGGCTAGGTAACTTCAGCCCTTGGAATGTATTTTGTCTGGATTTTTAAATGTTTTCTTAGTGTGACTATAACATAGCAATGGTGCTCACATCCCTGACGTCTGGAATACTGCAAAGGAAGAGCACTGTCCTCCAGCTGTCCTTTCCCAGCCGTAACCTGGGGCTGCTGCTTCCCAAATCACCCAAACAAGAAGCTCGGTGGTCACTGCAGCTTGGTCTGGTGTAGCCATTTCAAACTTGCCATCTTCTGTCCGTTCAGCAGGTACTGTAATTCCCTGCCTGGACACAGGACAAGATTTGCTTTTGTCCTACCAGCAACATATGCAGAAATACTTTCTAGGCACAGGAATGAGCTTGGTCACAGAAACAGGTCCAACAGTGGCCCATAGGTGAGTGATGAATCTCCAGCAAGAAGTACTGAAAATCCAGGAAGAGTGCTGCTAGAGCAATGGTCTGTGGAACACCTTCTTGGTTCTATATTAAAAGTTGCAGTGCTCTGGCCAGAGGCCAACAACTCATCTTCATTTTTCTGTTCACATTAGGTACATGCTTTCATGTTCTCCATGTGCACTTCTTCTAACATCTATCTTAAGGCAGTTGAGATTTTCTGCCAGTAAATCAAATGCATCTTGAGATGCAAGAGAGATGGAGATGAGTATTAGTGCAAGTCAAGTGAAAAGTGTTGTGAACAATCTGGTAACATTAAATGTAGATATTTTGGGGGTGATTTTATAAGCTTACTTTATGTACAGAGAATAAAAGTGTATTTGGTTCAAATTAGGTAAGCTTTGTAGGAGCACAGAGGTGCTCCTTGCTTTTAATATTCTGTGAAATTGTAGATAAATATAGGTGTTTCCATCACTTGGGCTTTACATATTTAGGGTTTTGTGTTTCTTTTTGTTATATATGTTTATGCAGAGCATATTTACCAAATATTCTATTCAGCAGTGGTCGGCCTGAAGCAGCCTGCCATGCTTTTTCAGCGATGTTATGCATATTGGTAGGAATGCCTGTCATCTCAAATCTCATACCAAATCTACAACTGCTCCATTTAAATTCTGCATCTGTCTATTGTTCCTTCATATTCCTTGGGTATTATGCTCCACAGAATTCCATACTACTAACTCATGTATTTCGAAAGTGTTTGCTTTTGATTTTTTTTTGAAAGATGTTGACTGATTGGTTGGTGTTATCTAGTAATTTTATTACAGCTGTCCTCATGCACATTTGACTTTTTTAAACAAAGTATTGCATTGTAAATTACAGAAATAAAGTTTGTGTTCTTTTTAGACCAAGCGTATTTTCAAAAAACGAGCTCTATGCCTCCCACCTCCACTTTCAACCAAGATCTCAGTTGTAATAAACTGCCTTCTCTCCCTTGTCTCAATGCTTCCATTTCTTATTGAAGCTTTTCTTTTTCTTTCCTGCAGTGATATAAGCTTCCAGTCAATAGTTTTCTAGCAAAGATACCAATGAAGTCATGGAAATTTTATTGATTCTAATTTTTTTTAACTTGTTTAGTATTTTCTTTGTGCTCTGATCAGATTTAATTCCTCAGCAGATATGTATGGTAGGACAGAGAATTTCCTTTCCTTTCATTCATGTAAAGGGAACACAACTACTGAAGCCCATACCAACACAAGAAGCCATTGTTCTGTGTATTGTATGAGCAGCAACAGCAGGGAAGAACTCAAGGTATTCCTCTGGAGCCCCTTTTGAGGAAGAATGATTAACTTGACTAGTGGATGTGGGTTATATACACACATACCTGCCCTGTTATAGCCACAGAACCATGCTATTTTATAAGTCCATTAGGTATCAAAGTTGTATGAATCTATAGCTGTAACAAAGGGCAGCGCCACTTAATTTTTGTTATGCCTAGATGCCATCCAGAGGAGTTGTACATATTGAAAGTTGTCTGTCTTTGAGCTAGCTGTAAAAGGCATAATGGGCATACAGTCATTGTATGAAATTCAGAGTATGAGATGTTAGGCATTTTCTGCTTAACTCATCTTTTCCTTGTTCCTCAGTCTAACGTAACTGACTGTCCCTCTCTTCTCTCTGTCCAACAAGGCCTAATTCCCTTATTAGTCTCTTTCTTGTTAATATGCCCTCTGCTCTGCAGATTCTAACAAGCCATTTCTCTCAAATTGCCTAATAGATTAACATAATTAAGTTAAATCACAGCAATTGTTTCCAATCTATATTTAGCTTAAAGTTTGCTGCTTCTGCTTCAGATGTGAAGTTACCCTTATATTCCTGAAAGTTCATCCATTTTTCCCCGTATATAGCAGTTGGTCAATTAAGATGTGTTCCTCTTCTCTGCAAACTTTACCTTCCCTTACAACATGTGAGATTCTCTTCCACTAGAATGAGGATCGTGTCAGACTGCTCTGCATTAGAGCAATGTGTGGTGTAACTCTGGTCATCTCAGCTGATCAGTGCTGCCTTGGCTCTAGAAATGTATGCATTGTGAATGATATCGTTGTTAGGAATGTCATCCTTTTAAAGAGAGACAAAAAAAAAAAACAGCCCAGTTCATGCAGGCAGTAGAAGGGGAATCCACATCATTAAACTGATTAGAAAGTTCCAGAGGGTCCTAGGTTTTGTGGCAGACTTAAAGTGGCTCTTCTAAAAGGGCTAGCGAGTTCCTCTGTCCCTTCCTCGTTACTGTTTAGTTCAACAAATCTTTTTTTCTTTTCCCCTTTCTTTCTTTATCCCTCCTGATCCATTGCCCCTTTCCCCTGCCAGCTGGCTCCCTCAGCTGCTCATTGATCCTTCAGCTGCTCTGGCACTCCTGCTATCAGCACAACGGGAGGCACAGCAGCTCAGAGCTTGCCACACAGACCCATACAGGAATGAATCCCAGAGCTGCAGCAAACCCCCCCAGATTTGTTCTCTTGCTCTTTCTCTCCCATAGCAACCCTCTTTATAAATTGTAGGTTGGCATTCAAGAGTCTTGCTTTTTGTAATAACAGTAATAGCTCTGATGTTTCACCTAGTTTCTGCAGCTTCTGTAGGGTTAGAGTTCTGGCTGAGCTATGAAAGCCACACATCACATTGTCATGAGAAAGTTAGCAGCCTTGGGCAGCTGCTTTGTGTGCTTCTAAATGCCTTGTTCCTGCAGGATCATAGTTTGCAAAAGGTAATGCTTTTAATTTGAGAGGTGTGTAAGAGTCAGTGAGGGTGGAGCAGGAAAATTAGGAGAGCAGACTTGAATATGGTCATGATGAGTTATGTATCCGTTTTTCTCCTCTTTGTTGGTGGACTGTGCTGTGTAAAACAAATGGCATGATGAGAATGAAGTCAGACATGTCAGAATGATTTTACATAACTTATGCATACTTTCCATCCCCTAGAACGTGGAAGGAAAAGGTGACAGAGATAAGCTGCAGCAATTTAGCAGATATAACTGCATTTGTTTCTGGTGTCATTTACCGTTAGGTACTGCAGGTCCATGCTCATGGTAAAGATCAGTATGTCAGTAGCTCTCATTGTGACAGCTCTCGAGCAGTGGCTGAATTTATTTTTAAATTTTGATTCTAATGTACAGTGCCAGTGGAGGTGCACTGCACTGAGTGTTTATTGAAAGCAGGTCTAGGAAGCATGGTCCAAAGCTTTTATAGCCAGCAGTGATTTAGTTGCCCAGAAGTGCCAGTCTGTATTCTCTCTCCTCTTCTCTTTCCTCCTGTCTTCACATGCCTGCACAGGTCATCAGAAACAAACTGGATAAGCCACGCTATTCAGTAAAGAAATTGGAAGTAATAAAAGATCTATTATATGACATATCAACAGTATTGTTATTGTTCCTTTCATGGGAAAGTCTGTGAATGTTTTATAAGGTTTATCTGTATTAGTGCCATGCTATCCAGACGCAGAACCTTGTTCAAGTCCACCCAGCAGGTTTGCGACAGGATCAGAAATATGAGTCTCTATCCAGTGCTCTGTGCATTCGTGAGAAAACCATGAGCCAAAGAATTCCAGGCTTTGTTCAAAATCAGAATATGGAATCAAAATTTCACATTTGGTTCTTTTTCCTTTTTCACTGTGGGTCAAGTTGAAATGGCAAGTCTTTAGCATCCCATGTAAGTTGTCAACGCTCTGATATAAAGATGGCACTAATTTATTTTCTGAATTCAGGTATCACCAGTGGCAAAAAAAAAAGAGTTCTGTTAGAGTAAGCCACTTATTCATAAAGATCTGTGGGAATAGGATAAGCTGAAAGGAAAGGACAGTAGTAGTGCACAGTTATAAATGGCCTAAAAATAATCATGAATATTGCAGAAGTCGTATTGGTAACAGCTTAAGTATATTTCCGTAGGTGTTTCTTTATATTTACATATTAATTAGTAGATACCTAAGATATTGTGTTACTAGAATGGCTGTGATGCTCATGTTTTATTGACAGTCTATTGTATCCAATAAAAGTTGCCAGATGTGGAAAATTAATTTGTACAGGCTTAATTGATTGCAGAATTTCTTATTCTGCCAGTTTCATTCTGTGCAACGCTGCATCTGCTTAAGTGTGTAGTGCCAGAGTAACCCTGCAGCCAGGTAGCTGCCCCTCTCATTGCCTAGTGGTGAGGGGCACAGGAGATTTCTGTGCATCATGCAGGCCAGTGCCTTTAGAAATCTCCTCTTGGAGAAATCTCCTACTTGCAGCAGTCAGATGGGGTAGATGAGTACCCTAACCTAAATGCCAAGGCTTAACATGAGCATCACAGCATTCGAGTCTTTTTTCCCATACCTGTCAGTACTGTACTTTCTGATCTTACCAGCAGCTTCAGTATTCTTTTGCTCATAGCTCCTTCACCCAACAACCCTGATTTTTGCTGAAGTGCAGGAGAGTCTGCTTTCCAGTGTGCTCCCTGTGCTGAGGGCTGCTCCTGAGCCGCATCAGGCAGAGTGAAGGAAGAATGCATGACCTCTGGAAGCTGCCTTCCTGGCTCACTGCACTCAGAAACTATGCCTACCTCCTGCTCACCTCTGTGCCTCTGCTGACAGCCCCCTCCAAGAGCCTTTTGAATTCCAATAGCCTTTAAAAGGGTCCGTATATATCTTAAAATGTTTTGGAGGGAAGGCAAAAGTTTTTCACCATTCAAAGAGTAGACCGTAACACTCAAGTTCAACACATCCTTGCTTCCATGTGGTAGGACCAGGGTAATCTCCATGCTTGAATGTTGGAGCATTTTTTGGAAAAATCTTTTCAAAACAAAAATAATAGAAGGTCCTTTCTATGTGCCATTCCCTTATGAGAATCAATGAAAGATCATTTGCAATTTACAACTAGTTAGTTCTGTGGTTTTCCTTCTCATGACTGCTTCTTATATCATCTACTTTGCAAAAAAGAAATTATTTGCAAAGTGAAACTGGTATAATGAAATGTATAGTAACCTTTCTGGTCTTAATACACTGGCAGTACTTCCGGAGCAGCTGATAAGTGCATGGACTGGCCTGTGTTGCCACTGAGGTCAGTATTGTTTGACACTGTAAGGTGTGTAAATATTTGTCTCACAAGATAATGCAGCCAGACATGATTTGTGGGATTACATCCTTAACTGATCTAGGTATTTTCTACCAGCAAGATCCTTAGCTAGGCTGATGGATGTAGCTCAACAAAAGTTATGAGCAAGCTTCTCAGATTTATCCAATTAATGCTTATCCCTTTAGCTTCAGGATCTAATTTGTTGCTCAGTAATACTAATTTTGCTTTCCTTGGTACCCCTACCTTACTTTACTCTGTTCTATCATACCTTCATGTGACAAATAGGGAAGACTATGCACTTTAGACAGCCACCTTATTTTACAGAGGTAAGGAAAATTACTATTTCCCCCCCTTTTCTTTTAATTCACTAATTCAGGTGGATCATTTGGTTGTTCTTAATGGTGTTTCTGTGTTTCAGTGCAGTTCCTTTTTATATAAGTGTCTGAATCTCAAAACGAAATGTAGTTCACGTATGTTAACATAATATTGCAAAGGCAGTTTTTCCATAAGGTTGGTTATTCTCTCAAGACTGGTATCTATTTCTAAGCAGTATTTGCAGACTTCTTGCTTTTGGTGGATTTGTCTGTTGTTTAAAAAATATAGACATAAGATCATGCAATTTACCCTCATCTCTGATCTCAGCAAGTGTCAAGGCATCTTCAAATGGAGATTTCTAATGATGATGAGTGACAGCTTAAACTGAAGGAAATGGATTTGAAACCCAAGTGTGCAGTTACAAGCACAGATTTTTTTGAAAATCCATGAGTAAATGTATGAATTTTCAGAGACAAAGATCAAAGTAAATTGTTTCCTGTGAGCCAGAAAAGCAGAAATACATAAATTACAATCCAGAAATCCAGAAGTTCTAACCTAAATTTTTGAGAACTTAAAAACAAAGTTTAATAATAATTGCTTCAACTTCAGTTGTGTAATGACAGAACAGTTTGGACAAAACAATTTCCTCAAACTAAAGGAATATTAAAACTGAAAAAAAAAATGGAGAGGCTAGTCATTCATGTAGGAACTATTTTATGTAACAACTTTATCCTGACACTAAGCCAAAATAAGGTGAAGAGGTGGCTGGGTTTGGGGTTGTGTTTTTTTGTTAGGGTTTAGGGTGTGGTGGTTTTGTTTGTTGCTTTGTTTTTATTTTGTTTTTGTTTTATTCATATGTCTTTTTCCCCTTTTAGCTGTAATAGAGTGTATTTTCTACAAAAATGTCTTTTTGAAATTGGGAAAGTATGTTCTAGATGCACAGGAGGAGTTCCAGTATTTCACAATTAAAGCAAGCAGCATAGCAAACAAGATGGAGATCTCCACTCAGCTTTCAGAGTGTGGTCTGCTTTTGTGACCTTAGTTTGAGTAACACAGCTGCAAAGCACAAGTGCTCTGGAGGGACAAGATGATGGTTTGTTTTACAATCTTTTAGTTTATTTAGCAAACTAAAATAACAGTTGCTTTGTAGTCAACTTTGCTGGACAGATAAACAATAGTGACAATTTCATATGATGTATATAGACAGAAGAGGTTAGCTGCAACCCCTGAGTGATGGAGCTTGTCATATTCCCTTCTCCAGTAATGCACAAGGTTAGAAATCAATGTCTTAATCATGGGCAGCTCTGGGCAATTCAGATATATCACACACAAACAGGCTTCTAATTACATTTAAGAAATACATATCATACATATATAAACTGACATAAATATCAGAGTGGTGTTGCTAGCTGTCAAAATGGATAAGTATAATTCCCTCAGTGGCCCTTGACAGGTTCAATACCTGCTACGGAGGTGCTATGAACAGCATTATACGGCTGATTGAGTTATGACAGCTCTAACCCAACAGGGAAGCGAGGCAGGAAGGAATAGCCTGGGCTGCAGACAAATGATGATAAAGTGATCACTTTAAAGAACAATCTCCATAATATTTCATGCTCGCTGCACGGTGTAAAGGCAGTCTTGACTGCGGGGCTAACTGCTCTATCAATTGATTTGATTCACTGCTGCAGCTACTCCCAGTCATAATATTTCAAATAAATGGTACCGTGGATAGAAATAATATCTGCATCAATATTAACCCTGAAAGGACTAATGGACACAAGCTATAATTTCCTGGACACCCTAATAATGCATTTTGACTGGGTTTGGCATGGAGTGATTTTTTTTCTTCTTTTTCTCCTATATATATATATATATAAATATATATAAACAGCATATTGTTTACTTAAACTTTCTTTTATGGCAATGAGAAAGCTTTGTAGCCCAAGCCTCATTCACATCTTCAAGTTTAATTTTAAAGCAAATTCTACTTAGTATTATTTTTAACTGTTTATAGTGAACATCTTATATTACAATTGCATTAATTATCTGAAAGAAATGGCATGTTGAGCATTTATTTGTATGTGCATATTATACCATTTTTATGTGCATGTGTACATACGGAAAGGATCTGCTATGCTTCATTTAAAACAAACAGTAAAGGAGCTTAAAATTAATTATAAATGAGAATGGAGTCAACAAATGATATCCTGGAAACACAAGAAACCAGTAAATTCTAATGGTTATACAGGATGTTAGGGTTTCTTTTTCCTTTAGAAAAAAAAAGTACTATGTGAGACAAGCTGAACATGTAAGAAGTAGAAGTGAATTTATGTGTTCATAACCTTAAATCAAACCTGATTTCTATTTTCCATGCAGTTTTTCACATACTCTGCAACATAATGGATGTTTATTCTCTTCTTTCATTCATAACACCGTGCTGACATTTAAGTCCCCTTTAAAGATATGCTGTGCTTATTGTGAATCAAGTTGATGTGTATAAATTGTATAACTTTATTATTGTTATTCTTTTTCCACTACTCTCTGACTACTCGACTGTCTTTGGATTGTGAGTCCTTAAGGTCACAGGCATGCCCACAGATTCAGAAACTGTGTAAAAAATAGTGTTTCATGCATGCTAACAAGAATTAACCTGGATGGGTTTAAAAATCTATTTCTCTGATTATTAGTTTGTATCTAGATAAAGAGTGTCCTTATCAGACTCATTTTTTCTCATTTGTCCCTTAAACATTTACTATAAATCAGAGAGGGTGATACTTAGGTTTGAATCTCATGAGGTTTGTTTATATTTGAAGCTAAAGTAGAGATATTTTATGAACAGTCCTTGGTGAATGCTTTGATTGCAGAAGTGGTCTTAAACAAGTTTCAAAGGACCCCAATTTATAGTTCTCTAGAAGACGTGGGGGAAATACTGCTATTTCTCAGCATGCAGAATAAAGCCTGAAGGTTCCAACCTTGAAGTTGAAAATTACAGAAATCAGCATTGACTTAACCACTGTTTTTATGAGTCTACTATGTCACAAAGGTACTGTTTTCCTTCATTTTTGACTTGAGTACCCAAACAAGTTCTGTCATACTTGTTGCTTGCTAGCACGCTTACCTACAGATCAGTATCAAATTTTACCAGGAATGAAAGCACGTGGCTCTAATGATGTGGTTTTTTGTTGTTCTGCAGTTCCTTAGGAGCCTATGCCAATAGTCCGGGTCTTCTTTTTGTAGATCACTACTCACTACTCCAGTATTTTACCAAGACAACACTTTGTTTTTCTGGCTTGCTTCCTCTCCTACCCATTTTTTTTCTCCTGTCTCACAATGGATGGTGCTAGTTTTTATTTTTCCATTTCAATCTATTTCCTCCAACTTCATACCAATCTGGTAATCTTTTGATACTTCTGTGCCTCTACTCTAAGCTCATTGAACTGCTTTCTGAAGTTTTTCTTCTCGAATTCTAGACTTTTGGTTCAAGTCATTTGGTTCCTATGAGTCTGTCCTTGCTCGGCTCTTAATCTTTATTCCTCTCCATCTTTGTGTGTATTCTTTGCTCCCACTTTGTTATTCTCTCTACTTGTGGCTGAGTTATAGTGATAGTGCCCAAATGAAAACTAAACCACTCTCACTAGTAAGAAACCTCACAGATATTCTCCCTTTGAATTAATATACTGGCTTGCCACCATCTAATGTTTCTTCCCAAATATCCAATGTATAACGGTTAAAGTAGAACACTGAACTTTTGCTGACAGCTGTTTACAGCAACCAAAATTCTTTTGAGTTTCTCTGTTGTTGATTGCCATGTCCAGCATTGCAGCTCTGTCACTTAACTGTCACTATTCCTTAACTTGATATTTGACTTGGGCTTAAACCTTTTGTGTCTTGAAATCTAGGCCATATGATTATTTTGAAAATCCATTTCTGAAAGAAACCATGCCCCATCCGTTTTCTGCAGCATAAACTCTTCTCCACATTTTCATCATCCTCTATTGTTTGTTGGAAACTAAACTTCACTTGAAATATACAGCCAGTTTGCAGCTGATGAGAAGCATTTTGCAAAGCATGTTGGCCTAAACTACTTCTTTCCTTCTTCCCTTATTTATCTTACATTAGCTCCATCACACTGATAGTAAAATAGTTGTTGTCATGTTTGCTATTTCCTTTCCCATTCTCTCTCCACTGCTCAGTATCAAGACATCAATCATATGCCTTACCAATCTTGATGACTTATCAGTCTCTGCCACCCTGTACCTTGTTCCTATGAGTATTTTTGTTTCCATTCAGTATGGTTACAAGGAGCTTGCCATTTACAACTGCAAATTAATTGTTATCTTTGAAAGCCCTGCTAAACATCTTTTTGACTGTAGGTCCAGAAATCCACAATCAAGCACCCAGCTTGAAATCTTGCCAAAATTTGCTACATACGAGTATTTTATTTCATGTAACTCCTATCAATGTTGTCATCTTTTGATGTTCTCATTGTACTCTCCAATTTCTATCTTTTTTATGGATAAGTTATTTGGCATGAAGAAAGTCTTTTTCAGTATTTGCACAGTATGAAACATAGTAGCACTGTAGCAATACAAGTAATTAAGACAATAATAATAAAAAAGTAACGTCTAGACCAGAAAGACCAGAATACAGCCAAACTGAACCCAGGAAAAAAAATTTATTTCCAAATATGAATTATTCCACAATAGGGCCTGAGACTTAATATCAGTTTTAGATGTGACAACACAAAACACAACTTCTTAACTGAGCCAGCAATGTGCTTTTTAAACCTGATAAATTACAGAGTTGCATCCATTTTCTAGCTAATGTAGATGAAGTGTAAATACATGATGATAACTGAAATGCATCCCTTTACTGTATTGCAAATGGGGAGGTGGGAAGACCCTCAATATTTTAAGGGCCAAAGAGAATCACGGGAGCAGCTTTAAAGATTAATTCCTTGTGTCTAGTTTAAAACAAGATTAAATTAGCTTGTGTGAGCTGCTGTTAGCAGATGCACTATTACATTATGCATGATTCTTGACTGCTCATAGCATGAACAAACTGCACAGTGTTCCATTAGTGATTTTCAATGCTGTGCTAAGCTTTAAGTCACATAGACAGGCCATTGTATTGGGTTTACTTTGTGGATGTGTTTTCCAGGCAATTTCACAACCTACCTGATCACTGTTATTGATTGACTGGGTTTGAAATGGATAAAAGAATTAACCTGTGTAAGGGTAGCAGAATGGTGTATATACAGTATCCTATATACTTAGTGTGATCAATAGTACTCTAATGTAGAAAATTTAACCAGACAGGGCAAAACCGTCTTGCCCACCTGCATCAATCTTTGTGCTCCCCACAGTGTATACCATTCTACTTAAACTACATGCATATGCTTTCATGTTTTTCATGTGTTTTTTCTTTGGACGCTTCTCTTTCTACTATTTTCGGTAATCTTGTGAATGTACTGATGTACATACTCTAAAGCAAACTTAGGAACTCTTGAACAGGGATATTTTTCCCTCATGTCCACTTTTGAAGGGAAATACAGGCAAGCTACACTTCTCTAGAAACTCTCCTGTTTCATCTGTAGGGAATTCCTACTTTTCTCATTCACACTCTGACTGGCTATCTTCTCCTTCTGCTAGTTCTACTGCATGACTAGTAGAGTTCTGCTTTCATTTGTGGTGGCCTGTGCAACCCCCAGCGCATTTCATTCAGGTGTAGGCCTCAGTGATCTCCAACTCCCATTTAAGACATTTTCCACCCTCCTCTACCTTACATAAACTGCACACTCGCACATTTTGGTGCCATTATATGATTATATTAATTGCTTATGCTTGCCAGATAGTACCATTTTTTATTCCAATTAATCTCATCTGCATGCCTGTCTGTACGACCTATTGTAGGGTACCTGTGTTAGCAGAGGGTTTGGACTCGATCATCTCTTGAGATCCCTTCCAACCCCTGTGATTCCTAATATTGGCTAATTAAATGTTTATTAGTGAAAACATAACAAGCCCAAACTTGTATAACAATTTTGTGGAAATAAAACTAACTTATGGCTACTTGAAATCTTTATCAGACATACTTCTGAATCAAGCATCAGAATCATTTACCTCTGAAACTGATGTAGTGTTTTTAAATTTGACTCTAGTCGTGTAATTAGGATCAGGAAATAGGCTTTAGTACAGCTTTGGTTGTATTATGTTTGCTCCCTCCAGCATCAAAAAAGCGTTAAATACACCAAACTTCTGTCCATCTGGGAATTCCTGCCCTCCTGGCCAACTCCTTTTCTTTCTTGGCTAACTTTCTTTATTCACAACCTCCTCTAAAGGAAAAGCCACCCAGAGAGGCATTTCTGTCTCCACTTTCAAGAATCCCAGGGGACTTCAGGAAAAAATAAGTGAGAAGCAACAGTGCTACTCAGCTTTCCCTTTTCCCACAAGATGGGAAAGGGAAAGACAAAGAAGAAAGGGTTCTTCACTGCAGTTGTAGAATACATTTCTGGTCTGCTACTTCCAAGATGAAATTTGAACATAATTGAGTAATATTTTTATGTTAATTTAAAATACCAGTGTCTTTGTCCTTTTTCTTGCAAAATTTAGAAGCCTCAGCATTTTGTTCTGTTATGAAATGAATATTGCTTTGAATCATGTCCTGAAATATGCAATAAATTCATCTGTAAACTGTATTAGGAGATTGATTACAGGGAACGATACACCCTGAGCTGCAGTAATCTTTGTCTTTTGCCTGGAGCTGTATCCAAACTCACGATCTCTCATGGTAAACATTCTGTCATATGATTTTGCAGCGCTTTCCCCCACAGCCTATGGGTGTTTAATTTTCTGTAGTTGTCTAAGCCAGCAGCTTGGAGCTTGGAAATTCTTCAGTAATTCCAGCACCAATGGTCACTCCATCTATGCCCTTACTCCCTGTAGGTTTTTCCCTGTAAAATGGGTGTTAGAGTGGTTGCTCACTGAGCTGATGTGTTAGCTAATGGCTTTAATATGAACTAATAAAATTACACAAAACTGGTAACATTCCTTGGAGGTAAAATTGATTGCAGAAGTTACTACATGACTTCAAAATGCTATTGTTATTGTTTAAAGAAACCAATAATTCAAGACCTGTTTTTCACTTGTGCCAAGGGACATAGAAATTAGAAAAAAAAAAAAAAAACCAAATCAATCACATGGCTTTAGATGTGAAATCTTTCTGCTGAATTCTCTGCCCAGACAGGACCAACTTGGGTGGTAAGGTCAGCAGGGTGACAGAGCTGGCTAGCGGTGTCACTCCTTTACCAGTATACACTGTCCAAGCACCATGGAATTGCTGCCAAGTCTCAGCATGGTGGTGGCAGTACTGACAGAGGAGTTAGCAATGTGCAACATTTAAGAGAGACCATTGCAATTTCTAAGCAGTCAATGTAAACAAATATTCACAGAGAAAGCAAACGCTTTGTTCAAAACAAAACTTGCTCTCCACATTAAGCATTTGCAGAGCAATGCAGTAGATACTGAATGAAAGGCCACTGAAATTTTTTATTGCTGGGGGGAAAAAGGTCCAAGTATTCCTTGGCAAATTACTGTTTGCTAGGGGCTCTATTACCAGTTGAACAGTCATTGGTCAGCAAATTGGTCACATTATTTGTTAGTAAATTTGAGAGTGCAGAATTATTTATTGGTAAATTAGAGATGGCAGAATTATTGGTTGGTAAGAGAAGAATTGCAGTGATTTGTTAGCAAATTACAGATGCTTGGTTTTGTCTGTGGGATAAATCAAGGTTGGTCAGATATTGGAGGCCAAATTAAAGATGGCCATATTATTTATGGTGGATGCTGAAATCTTGCTTTGTGTGTTACAAGCAAGTAAACATCAGGAGGGGTTGCTTGGTTATTTTTCAGTTTTGTTTTTATTTTTTTCTGATTTCTATTTCTATACACGTTTTTTTGTGTGTGCATTGATATATAAGTAAACACACATTTTTTTCAGTTCACAGTTGATTCATAATAGAACCGTTTGTTAACTGAATCTGTGCAGAGTGCCAAGGGACTTCTGAAATTGGTTAAAGAAAAGTGTTAGAAAGCCAGAGCTAAAACCTGAAGCCTTTGCCATTCCAGAGTTAAGGTGGTGCTGTGCTGGCAGTACGAGTTACTCCTCACTGGCCCATAGTCAGCTGGCACCAGGAGAAGCTAGTGATGTGAATCTCTTTCCTGAGAAGCTGCCCTGCTGCAGCTGAGAGTCGTTGCTCTGCTTTACTTGTCAATGAACTGGGATCAGCGAGGACGTGGAGCAGTATGGCCTTCAAAGCAGGAGTTCCTGTGAGGTGTTGGGATTTCTTTGGGCAGTGGTGTCTATCTGCTTTGTCTCTTGCACAAAAACTACACCGCTATGCCAAGGTTAATAACCAACCATTGTTACCATTTAGTAAGGATTTTTTGCTGGAGAACTGCAACTGAAATCACTGTGTTCTTGCTGGACAACTCTGAAAGCAGTATTTTTGTCTCACTAATATCACAGTTACTCTAGTTTTCTATTGAAATAGAGTAATGCAGTAGAAACTCGTATGCTCAGTTGTCTCCAGTGTATCTTCTTTCTTTCCTTTTATCTGCAGAATTCCATCTTGAAAGCAGCCCTGATTTTGCATTCTGTATTAGAACAATTCGGTATCATTCTGGAACACTGTAAGAGAAATGCTTTTTACTTGAAAACTTTGCAAAGAATGCGCAGAACACAATGGTAAAACAAGTCATTTTAGATTTTAACAATGCTGAAGAAAATAATAGAATACTTAGTAAGAAATGTCCATGGCTGTTTATATAGCTGTTGAATTCTATGTACAATAGAGACCGACACTAATTAATCAGTTTTACTTTTCCGAAGGGACAATTCATAATTGTTTTGACAATAATACAGATGGAGTCAGGGAAGATGTATTTTAAAACTTGAGGAAAGTCTTAAATTTTGAAACATTAAAATTTGCTTTTTACATGAACTCCTGTAACAACAGTGCCCCTACCTTTCTTGTCTACTAATTCTGCCAAAAATGATGTGTTTATTTGGAAACAGTAAAATATGTTTGACATATTTAAGACACAGCCAAGGGAGAGATTTTACAAAAGTGAAGGGGGTGAAAAGGAATTTTTATCCTGCTGAAGTAGCAACACGATCACAAGATATCTGGGTTTTATAAATCTCTTGGATTGAGATAACATATGCTGCACATTTTTGGGTGTTTTCATGAATCAAAAAGTTAGGACTTGGATACATCAGAGAGTTTCAGTAATACAATGATTATTCAGTGTTGAGTCCAGCTTGAACTGCTCATCTGGAAAGTTATTAGCTGAAACCATTACAATTAATTAGAAATGGTTTAACCATTTCAGAAGAACATAATTATAACCCCCCCCCCCTTGCCCTGGGTAGATACCTATGTAATCTGCTCTCTAGAAACAGAATAATCCTGTTGGTGCCAACCACATTCTGCTCTCAACTCTCAAGATCAAGTAGGCTCACACTGTAGGGTGTGTACTTGAGCGTACTTGAATCTCAAGCTGAATTGTTGCACTCTTCAGGGTTTTCCCTCTGGTGATTTGTTTCAGACCATTACAAACTTTACATTCATATCAAGATCGGGAATATTGAATTGGGACAAATTGTCTTCAGCTGCTATTGAAGTGTAGCATGGGACAAGAAAGGTAAATAAGCAAAAAAAAACAACAGCAAGAATAAACTGGAGGAGGAGTGAAGATGGTATGGAAATAAAGTAGGACAGTGTGGATGGCACTGTTGGTTTTGTTTTTGTTTTTTTTTCCTCCAAAGAGAATCTAATAACTTTTATCAGAAAGTAGCATAATGTGGGAAGGTGGAGGCAAGCCATTAACCTTTCATTAGAAAACACTGTGATTTGGGTCTACCTCTCTTTCAAATGAGCGTAGATTTTTACGAGAAATTGTTGGTCATGCTTTCCGCTGGTAAAAATAAAATTTAGAGGTATGTTGATTCCTCAAGCCATTTATTTGAGTTCTTTCCAAGCTCAGTGCAAAAACTGGGATAAATCATTCTACGTTGGCTCTATGAATCTGCCTCACCTTCTAACTTTTTATAACAGACAAAATCAGACAAAATCATAGTTAAATCTCCTCAAAAATTCATGTTTATCGTAAGGTTAGTAGCAGCAATAGTATGTTTCCCATTACTTATTAATACAAATAGTAAAAAAATTAATAATGGCAGTCTTCATAAAAATGTAACATTTAAAATGAAAGGCTTGACAAATCTATATAGGAAATCTTTGTTCCAAAAGTGATATTCTTCCATTTTGTTAGTTATAAAAGAGTTATAAAATACTTGCAATTCAATGGTTGCATTTCATAGAATATCCTGAGTTGGAAGGGACCCATGGACATCACTGAGCCCAGCTCCTGGCTGTACCCAGCAGTCTAGGAGTTAAACCGTGTGTCTATGAGCATTGTCCAAATGCTTCTTGAATACCAGCAGGCTTGGGACCATGACTGCTTCCCTGGGGAGCCTCTTTCCAGTGCCTGAACACCTCCTTACGTGTGTCCATATGTATTTTGAGAAAACATTTGAGAATTTTCAAAATGATTGCAAGATATTTCAGAAAAGTATGGCAGCTCTGCCCACAGCAGGGAGTTGGAACAAGAAGATCTTTAAGGTGCCCTTCAGCCTGAGCCATTGTATGATTCTATGAAAAACAGAAAGAGGAACTCGCTGAATACTATACTGTTCTGAGTTTGGTCTAATCTTTGTGAGTTTTATATATCACTTTAGATCTCTAACTATAAATTACTTTGGCGGGGTTTTTTCTTCTCAGTGCAATTTTTTTTCTTTCACAGGACTACCCAAATAATCAATAAAATCTGAGAAAATAAATCAAAGCCTAAAGTGCAATAACAGCAAAATAGGTGAAGTTTTGAATCTAGTGACTGACAGACTTCAGAAAATTAACTTCATTATTTGAAAAGAACAACATGAAATGCCTTAGTCTAACATACCTACTGTGGTCAGAAAATAAATTCTAAAGTTACAAATAAATGTAAACAAATGCATATTGTCCTTTTTGCCAATTGCAGATAGTTGAAAAGCTAACAGCTATTTGAATTGTGCTGTGAACAAACTATTCTCCACTGTTGGAAGAAGATCTTCCCAGGATTCAGATACATTATTTTTCATCTTCACTGTGAAGAGCTTTTTCCTCTTCTTTTCTTCATAGAATAAAAGGCCTTTCTGTTCTTTCAGTTGTGCAATCTCTGCCTTTTAGGGAGAGTTTCTGCTCCACTCACCCATCACCACCACCCAGCAACTCTGCAGTTTCTGTGCTTGGTCTAGGAGAACAATTGGTAAAGGGGCTGAGAAGAAAGAAAAGAGAAGTGCGCGCATGTGCGCACACATACTTTTTCACAAAAGCAGGGAGGAAGAGTGGTGACCCTAAGAAAAACAACTTAAAACATCTCGCAGGTAGAAATGAGAGCATTTTCTAATCTAGTATGTGATCGGAAGGAATTTGAAAGCTTACAATTAAATGGCCTGGGCAGCTTTGCAGTTGCATAGCAAATGGATCCATTTGCATTTATGCATTCAAATACGTAATTTGGTCTGAACGTAGTCTACAGTATCCTTCACAATCCATTTAGGTATTTCTGTCACACTGCAGTTTGTTAAAGCAACAAGTCTGGGCACAGTCTTCATTTTTTCGGTTATACTTTGAAATATTAATTTGATGCATTCTTAAAGCTTTTCTGGATAGACTTAGATGGGTTTGAATTTGGATACTTGACGATCTATTGTGCAGAAGCTGTGTAGTTGAAGGGCTAAGGAGGAGAAAAAAATCCTTCATCGCAAGGTCACGATGGCTCGGCTGCTTGCGATTCACAGGCAGTTGGCAACTGTTCAGTGGCAAATATGGAAGAAAGGGCATGTGTCCATGCTGCCAGAACCATCAGCATGGCACGCAGGTATTGTCTGTGGTAATAGGAGTTGATGAAGAGATCTGACAGGAGCAAAAGGTTAAAGATACTTATACAAAATAAGTATTCTTTCTCCTATAGCAAATTCTTTTATGTTAGTAGATATGACCTACCTGTTATTTGTCCTTTTCCGGTCATTGTCATTATGCATCTGGCATCCTTTATAAGTATTGTATATATTGTATTTTGGTTATGTTCAAATGTAACTGTCTACACTAGTTTATAAAAAGTTTTTTTAAAAGGCTGCACATGCACCATTTCAAAAATATGTAAGCTGAAATATTGCTTTTATCCTTAATAAAATAGACCGGTGAATGACTTCAGGTAGTGATACACTTATATTTATGTAATCTGTGTGTTTTCTTTAACCTAAACATGATCTCTTTCATTTTGTGACGTAAATTAAAGGGAAAGTTCTGTGTAGGCTATTGTTTTTTGATGGTGTCCTAACCTTAGTAAAAAGAAAACTGGGCCAACTAGTTCTTGCTTTTATTAAAGTTCCTGTTGGCAGCACACTGTTGGGACACATTAATCTTAGTATTAATACTGAGGAAAAGGGACTAAGAAGCCTAGAACGAATAAATCATTTTGGAGCCCATTGGGATCCCTTGGCACCTTCCCTGTTACATTGTTGCTGGATAAAAAAGCTTCTCTAAGTGTTAAAGGGCTGGATAACAATTGGCTGATTGCAAAATTACCCACAATAATGCGTGAGCGTTCTGCTGGAGGTAGGAAGAACAGGGGTAGGGTGGTTGGAGCACCTGTTTTTGTTCAAAAGAATAGCATTCTCATGAACATACATGGTGAGCTGGTACTCACAGAAGTAAAGCGTGCGGTGCTTCTGGCCCACGATGTCCCATGTAGGCTTTGTCACTGAGAGAGTGAGTGGTGTTTCCGTTCCCGTTCTGAGGTATTTGTTGATACCAGGGAGAAAGGAGAGTAGTTGAAATGCTTTCTCTGGTGTTGTCACTTCTTTAAAATTTTTGGAGGCCAGGGCACAGGACATGTTTTTTCAATTCAAATAAACCAGAAGTGGATTTTTCTATTTATCTTTGTCTTGATGACTAATTCTAAAATACGCTGCAAGATAAAATTGTCAGACTCCAAAAGTGGCTGCTGACATCAGAGGAAGATTGTCACGCAGTAGTAGCTAAACATTTTCAGTGGCAGTCAGTGAACAATTACATGCTACAATTTACACTGTCTTCTCTAGCATGTTCTTTGACTGAAGAAGCACCTATTATTAGCCAGGCAATAATCAAATACTTAAAATAGGCATGTAAAAGAAGATTTGGAGAATAATGCATGCTACCATTTAATAAGCATTTCACTCCCTCATTAGATGCACTGAAGTGTAGAAACCCAAGCTATATTGCTATATTTTTAGCTGACAAAATTGCTGTTGAGACAGTTATATTTTCTCTTTGCATTTTATTCATTAAAAATCTAGTTTTATAAACACAGATCACCTGTAATGTAATGGATGTGATGTACAACAATTTTTTTGGATGACTTAGTTGTTAGATGGCACAAATCAAAGTTAAAAGAATACTGAAACCAGAAACCTGAAAAACAATGTGAAAAGTCTCAAAACATTTCATTTTCAGTGATACAATAGAATATCACTTTTCCATTTGTAACATAAACAGGATTGTTTGAAAGCTATCAACCTGTTCACGTACTGTAATAGATAGAAATACACTTTTTCAAGATAGCCAGTTGTTCGTGAACTTGGGAAGGAAATGCTGCTTTCGTGTACATGTATTTCTTGTAAAGATGTTGGTTAGCAGCAGTTTACAATATTACAACTCAAGCAATGAACAATGTAGCACTGACAATATAAAAGGTGGGCAAGAACCACTGTTTATGTTTGTTTCCTTCATTATGTGAACTTCCAAAGGAATCGCGAATAATTTAGCTCATTTGTTAAGCAGGAGAACATACATACCTCTGTACTGACACAGCATCTTATCTCCTTTCCACCTCCTTTCTGCTCACTCTGCTTCTGGCCTAGAGGTATGCTTAAGTACAGTGGCTTGTGTAGTGACCTAATGTTTGGTTCAGTTTATCTGCCCAGAATAGATTATGAACAGTATAAGTGTATCTATTTCTGTTCGCATACTTCTAAATTGAGTAGTTTATATTAAAATTACTATTTTTAGAACACTAGTTTTTTTAAAAAAAAAGATAACTTTTTTTTTTAAATCTCCACTTCTTAGACATAACCTTAGAGTAGGTTCACTTACTAGTGTTTCTGTAGTCCTCTTACACCTTTGGCTTTCTGACTTGAGCATTACAATAAATTATTAGAGAACTGCAAGATGTAATGACTAATAGAAAAATAAAGCTTCTATCAGGTATAGCACTGCTTATTCTTTGTTTACTTTGTAGTATTTGGAGGTCATGAAATCTCATTGTAGGGACCGGGTGACGTTTGTCATTTTGTACTAAAGCAGATGATAATCACGTATTTTCCCCTAAAGTATAAGCTGCGATTCTCCATTTCAGGAAACCCTGTAAGGATGTTCTACTGTAGAGAAGTAAAGACAGCAATCTTGAACATCCACTTTGAAAGCACCCTAGAAGCATGTGAACTTAATGAAGCCTGGATCTGCACTACTATCCCCAGGAAGATCTAAATCTTCAGAATTCAGAAGAAAAACTCTGTTCTGTGCAGCACGATAACCCTATCAGGAAACAGCACCAAGTCCTGCCTGATCTAAAGCTGAGGAAAGCTTTCAACGCACAAGAGAAGGTAAGCTCAAACCAAAGAGAAAGCGGATCGTTTTTTTTATGGTAATAATAAAAAACAGTAATTTCCAAGTGTAAAGTAAGGTGCTATTATAATCAAAAATTGCTTTCTTAATTCCTCACCTATGTTCTTTATTTTCTTGATGGGAAGTGCTAGGTAATATTCGCATGTGACGGTCTCAGTACGTCATGTGCCACATCAGATGAGCTTGAGCTTCTGTGGAAAAATGCAAGCTTAACGTGCCTTTGTTCTTAGAAGAACATGATATCTGGTGCTCGGTTCCACTCACTACCAATGCAAACCTACTGCTTTTGCTACCAAGCAGAAGACTATACTGGTTTGTAATTATTGTAATTATTAAATTGCATGGGGATGGCCTTGGTCTAATTTTACCTCAATTTTATAGAGTCATTGACTTTAATGGACTTGTTCCAAATTTTCACTGGTGTAACTGTAGGTAAAAATAGGCCCAGTAATTGTCATGTAAAACAGAATCATTCCATCTTGTAAACCATAATGTAGGTTACATGGTAGTTAAGTATGGGCCCAGTAGATTCGTCTTTCAGGTGATGTGTCATGTGACAGTCTTGGATGCCTGCAGTCAGTTAAAATTTCCTGTCTCTTTTCATAGGACAAGGGATGTTTGTTAATAATAGGGTCCAAAAGAAATTCTAGGTAGTATTTTACTTAGCTTAAATTGTCTTTTTGCATATAGTTAGATAGTTGTTCTTCGCCCCATCTTTCTAAAAACCTAACCGATTGAGTAGTAACTTTTGTGCAAATGACAGATGTGTTATTGCCCAGAAACAACTTACAGCAGAATTTCTCTTAACCTGTACCACTGAACTGCAAAGTGTTACTAATGTCTGAATTGAAAAGACAAGTAAAGAGTCAAGGTTGTTGTTTTAATATGTAAGGACAGATGTTAAGCTAATGTGAATTATTTTAGATTTCTTGAACTACCATTTTATTTTATCTGGTTTTTATTTCTTGACATAATGTTCTAGCTTATTTGGTCACGCTCCTTAGGTGCTATTAGTCTTACCTATTTAAGTAAAATATCTTGTGACAATTTGGTCTTAAATAAGAAAACAGTTTACAGGGTATTACTTTTTTCTTTCCTTGTATTCATCCTGAATTTGTTCAAAAATAACTCTACAAGTTACTTACTATAAAAATAATTATTATTTGAAAATTACTGTCTTTCTGCCTTTGCAAACAAATCTGCATTTAGGACCACCTCAGTTAGTTGTTGCTACGTGCAGAAATAAGTTATGGATTTTGCCAACCTTTTGGAAGATAGGGTAGTGCAGTCATGCTAGGGGACTCCTGGAGCTTTAAAAATGTCTCTAGAGAAGATGCCAAACATAGACCTCTATGTTATATGTGGAGTGCAATGTGTTCCTCGTACACCCCTTGCAATAACCTACCAAAACTCTGGATAGGTGAGATTTGTTGAGGAGAGAAGTTGAGGGAAATCACAACCATTAACCCAAACAGCTGCAGAGGGGCCTCAAGTATAGTAGTCCCTGTTAACAGGTTATTTGTTATTTTTACATTATCTATTGTCTGTGTAACTTCACCATCTCTACCTTTCAAAATGGAACGTGCAGGCAGGGAGCCATTGCTTTTTGTCTTGCAGCAGCTGATTTGGTTTATGAGAGTATGCTGGCAATACTAGGCAAAATGTGTCAGCAAATTCCTCCTGGAATCAAAAGGGTTCCAAATGCTTCCACGAGCAGAAGTCTTCACTGCACTCTAGTTGATTTTGCTGGTAGTAAAGTCTGGTGGTAGTTTAAAAATGTTGTGAACAGGTTTGTATGCATTAAAAAAATCTAAGGAAGGGCATGCAAAGCAATACCCGAACATGTCAGTTAGACACATCAAGATGGAAAAGAGTGCTGTGAGCAAACTAGAAAATGGAATGCGAACAGAAATAACAGTTTCAGCTTACTAGCTACAGGTCTCCTAACCTAATATACTATAGTTTTTGGATTTCAATTCTGCAATGCTGTATATTTAGGTTTTCCAGTCCAAGTCCGTAGCAAATTACAAATTACTTACATGCTGTGCTCACACACACACACACATGCGCACACACACACAAGAAGGGTAGAAACAGCTGCTGTTGGCTCTGTAGTTTTGCTTCGAGTTATTCCTAAACTCAGCCAACAAACACAGTTCTCCTTCACTTGTAGAGCTTCTGGTTTGTTTTGGCCCACGAAGCCCTTTGTCCTCTGGCAAAATTTCACTGGAAACCTCAAGAAAATACTGTTCGATCTTGACCAACTTCTCTCAAAGAAGAGTATCGTAGTTTCAGCTACCCTTCCTCCTCTGCAGGAAAGGAGGGGGAAATTGTTTGTGAGGAATCAGTTGTGCACAGGTCTAGACTCAAGAGTCCCAAGAAGTCTTGGACAGCTGTGACTCCTGTGCTTTCCATGTGCTCTTCAGGGATGCATTTGTTGGGATAACCACTGACTAATACATATAATGGGTTCTTACTATATTTTCCATCTGCATTTTCCATGCAGTTTACCTGGCACTCTTAACCTCTCCAGAGCTGGAGGACTGCGAAAACCTCCTCTTTGATAAGTTCAGTGTTGCCTTACAGAGATAGGAGTCAGCACATTTCTGTTTGGGAAAAAAAAGTCAGGGCTACGGCACTTGGCCTTTGATGACTGCCACCCATACAGATCAAACTGTGCTGGTAGTTTACGTGTGATCAAATACTGTTTCAATATTTTGAAATTTTGAAATTTTGAATCAAATTCTATAATTTCTGGGTTCAGGATGGCCCTGATATTGGGGAATTGAAGAAATGAACACCAAAGAAAACAGAAAGATTAAAAGAGCAGAAGTCTCTCTGACATCAAGATTTAGAAGGAGATTTGCCCTTCTGCCTTGCAAATATACATTTCACAATCATCTGCTCAATTTCTACCCAGTTTCTGCCTGGAGTCAAAGCTGTGTGATGTAGAACACAGCAGTTTTACATGTTTGTCTGAAGTTCCTCCTCTTTGCTTTCCTTCTTTTCTTCCTGAATGCTTTTCAGATTTGATTTGGCTGCCTAATTTTGGCTTATGGTCTTCTCCCTGTACTCAGCTGGTCCTTATGTACTTACTATGATTTGCTGTACACTGCATGCTCTCTTTCTCATTATTCTCACCTTTTCTGTTTGCTCATGTTGAGATTCTGAATATACCAGATTAATCATCTCACTCCTAAATCAGAGAAGTCTACACATCTAGTCAGTCTCTTTTTTTTTCTGATAGCAAGATGGCAGAGCCATTGAAAACCACAGCTATGAAGAGTAGGCTGAAGAAGGCATGGGAGTTTGTAACAGGGGCATGAAAAGGTGAAGGGTATGTGAAGAAAGTGATTGTCACTACTTAACAATTTACCTACACAGAAAGAAACATCAAAAATGGTTTTAGTCTCATTGCGGATTGCTTGTGAGATCCTAGTATAACAAAAGAGCATTCAAGAACTTAATATTAAGAGATGAATAAATGCAGTAAGTTTGAACTGTCAGTTCTATCTTGAATTCATCTTTGTTTAGGTTTGGGAGGATCTGACTCAGAAATACTCATTCTGTTAGTAATTCATGCTATTTTTGATGACTCTAACTCAACGTCTTCAAAAACTTGTTTTAAAAATGAATTTGATTTCAGATATCTTTGACTAGATCTGTATCCCAGAATCTTAGCTGTGTGGGAAACCTATTTTCTATCTTATCCAGTGTTTTGAAAAGACAACCTGAACCTTATGGCAAAGGAAAGGAAGAGTACTCGGTTCAGATTCCGGGGTTAAAATGAAATTAAAAGAAAAAAAGTTATTTGCTGTCTGTTAATTTAGAGTGAGAAATTCTTAAATGAAAATGTGATTTTTTTGTATGGACTTTCACTTAAACTTATTGTCTCTTTAGACATCTTGAAAAAAGCTGAAATGTTCCTATAAAAGTATCTCAGTCACCAAAGCTATCTTTTTGTTCAAATATTTTTACAAGCAAATTAGTTCAGCAGCTCTGATTTAGTTAGACTGGTAGCATCTTTATTTTCCAAATTGGAGGAGGAATTGGATACTTGCTTCTGTGAATATGGTCCTACCGTAAGTGTGTGGGACGGGACCTTATCATGAGTAAATGGCAGTGCAGTCTCAGGCAGTCCGGTGAAAAGCTTGTGAAAAATGTGAACTCTCCTTAATCAGCCTGATAAAGTGTAGCTCCTTTCTCTGCTTTAAGTAGGTATAACATCAGGAATTGTGGAACAGGAAAGAAACGCAGGAGAGAAGGGTTTGATTTTAGGCTTGGACAATCCAATCAGTGGAGAGAAGGCCATCTAGGAATGGTTTGTTCGTTTCATAAACAAATTATTTGTTCTCATTGTATCATTGCTTATTCATTTGGATTATTAGCAGGTTATTTTTTTTTAAACTATTAAAGCCTTGCCATGCACCTTCAAAACTGCCTCTAGGCATCTTTGATTTGTATGGTTAGCATTTACTCCCTAAGGTCTTATCGACCTTGGCAGTGTTACAAATCATATTTTCACATGCATGAATCGCCCTTGACTAATTTCTCCAGTACAGTTTGAACATAAATAACCTTTTCTTTGGCAGCTGCATTTCAGTTATTTATTTATTTCCCACCTGTTTATTTTCAATAAACATGGCATGAATAAGTGTATGATTTTATGAAATACTGTGAAGTAAATCCGTATCAAAGTTTGGTTAGATATGTGCTGTCTTGTGGGGTTTTTTGTGTGTTCTTTTTTTCCCCTATTGTGAGTCCTTTTTTTCTAATCTCTCTTTCAAAATCATTCAGTTCACAGTGACTTTTGATGTTATTCTTCCCCATGGTAGTTAAGCGTTTCAAAGAACAGAGTGAAATTAACTTTCTCATTGTGACATTGTGTTTATTTAGTAAATATCAAAAAAAAGATAAAGGTTCAGAAAGTCTTGGGTTCTGCAGAATCTGACTTCCAGTAAATAGCAAGTCAGGGTTGCTGATAACATCAGACGTTGTAGGTAAAAACAGTAGATAACAACTGAGTGAAAGAAATACGAGGGCATAGCAAAACTCCAATGTCAATATGCATGCATCAAGAAAATACCTGCTGTGTCACTTAGTTTCTTCCAGCACAGAAGTGCAGCATATGAGCACTACAGTGTCAGGAGCAGAAGACAGAGCTGTTGCCACGTTTGTTGCAGACATAGGATTTGAACTGCCGAGCTATGAAGTTATGCAGCTTGGCATCAACAGAGAAGTTGATAAGAGGTGGAAAGCAAAATTTCTCAGTCCAACTTCGGGCTCTACAGCTGGGCCACTACAGGCTGGTGTGTGAAGGGAAAGCATTGTATTACAGAATGCTTTAATTGTGACAGGTCTGAACATTGTTAGAAAACTGATGTGTTCTTTGTGCTTTAGTAGAAATCAGATGGCTTTGTTTTTAACTTACCTGTAAATAAATAGAAGACCGTAAGATGAATCCAACAGCAAATAATTATCATGGAGTAATTTGGCTTTTTTCATTTGCTCCTACTGACATACTGTTAAATGATTTGCCTCTGATATAAGGACTGCTCTGAAAGTAATGCCTCCTATTTTATTATGTTGGCCCACGATGTCAGAGGTGGATGTTGGTGGTATGGCAGTAGAGGTTGAACCTTCCCAGCAATTCCATTCAATTTCATTGCCGTGTGACAGGTGGCAGCTTAGGGGCAGTCTGACCAAATGGTGTCTGACATGAAAGTGTGTATGAATGTCAATGAATGCTTGCTTAATGTTTTTGGAGACAACCAGTGGATGTGAGCACAGTGAAACAGTGGGCGGTGCGTTTCAGCAGTGGTGACAACAGGCTGTCACCTCTGCTGGTGCAGATTTTTACGAGTGCAGCATGCAGGCTCTTGTTCATTGCTGGTGAAAATGCAGAGCTAATGGTGGTGTCTACATTGAAAAATAGTGTTTTGTAGCTGAGAGTTTGTTCTATCAGCATTTTGTGCTCTTTGTATCTTTTGTAGCTTCCATGGAAATAGGAAGAAAGGAGGCATTACTTTTGGAGCAACCTATGTACTGTGTATTCAATAGCCTGTTGCAGATACAGGGAAGTGAGTGCTTCTTTAATGAAGTCACTGGAAAAAAGGTGTGCATATACTATAGGATAGTCTGTCACAGTGCAAATAGCATTAACTGAGGCACAACTCTACAATACGTGTGCCCTATGTATAGTCTTTGGGTAGGAATAGGATTTTTCCTTCTCACCTGTAGATATGTCCTCACCAGACAGTTTCCTGACCTTTGGCCAGAATTTTATTGACAGTAGCGTGAGTTTCATTGTCTAATTCTTGAATTGTGTTTGAGACTGGAACAATACCTTCAGTTCCTGTCACCATTTTCAGAAAATCTGGCAGCACTCCCAGCACTGCCTCGACAGCTATGGCAGGGCTATGGTCTGCGAGTGGGAAAGGATGTTCTGTCTGCATCGGCTGTTGATGTGCTGCACTGCGCCCTCAGGAGCAGAGCTCAGCGGTACACAGCCTCAGTAACCTAGATATCAGAAAGACAGAGACATCGTCATAGTAACTTTCTCACAGTGTGCTGAATTGGCATCAATTAAATTTGGTGTTACTATGTGAAAGTAATACTAAATATTACTGACTGGAGTATTTCAAACATAAAAAGATGATTTCAACTGGAAGACCTTAAAGAGTTTTCCATTGTTCAATTTTCATGAGGATCCTTTTTGTTCTCTTTTAAGATTGTAGATTTTGGTTACAGAATATTACTGGATTTTTTCCCTTACATCCTGCAGACTTTCATCTGGATTCTATCAGTTCACTATGTCATTTCCACTGATACTATCTTTCATATTTTTTACTTTGTAAAAAGTATTCTCTGTGACAATCTAAACTTAGCAATATGAGCCTGGAGACAAAAGTTTCCTCTTCTTAATATGCTTGTTGCAGAAATATGACTTCCTATGAAGACTGAAGCACAAGTCTAGGGTACTGAAACCTGACTTGGCTTCAACCTAAAGAGAAAAGGCTTCAGTTTAAGAAGAACTGTTCCACTATGTTTTTGACTGTTAGTGTGGTTTTACTAAGTGTTCAAAGGCTACGCACTCCTTAAAGGGCATAGCTTTAGGTACCATATTATGAACTCACATTTGTTATATAAGTTGAAGTCTTTGTGGAAATTCTTGAGGGCTTCTTGTATTAGCTGTCTGAAGTACTGCCTCTAGGGCATGTGTTGTTCCCTTTAGAAAAGGCATAGGGTAATAGAAAGTTAACAGTGGATAGCTTTCTAATTATGTGGCATGCTCCCCATTTCACAGACTTACTGGCAGTTTCAGAGAAACAAGGGGATAAATGTAAAACTGATTTTCCAACCATAAAATGACACCTTAGAGACTCTGGGAAAGATCCAGTCAAATCCACATGCATTTAAGTAAGGATCTTATGCGTCTTTCCATTACAAAACACTGAGAGAATGAATATTTTAGAGTAATCATCTTTCATTCCTGTGATTTAGAGGAAAAATATTTTTAAAACTGCAAGTTGTGAGCATCTGGTGGGGGTGAGAGCAGCAACTACATCTCTGTCTGAAAACAATTGCAACTATTGTAGGGAAACAAAGCCTGAGGGAGGGGAAGCACCAAATATTTTCAAAAACCTAAAGGATTACTTTCTATTGTAAATAAGTTGCCTCATCATTGTTTTGATTCAAGCTGGTGTTCTGTCGTCTCTTCCTCCATTCTGTTGTTGTATCAGACTAATCTTTTACTCCGCTATTGCCAAGGCAGGCAAGGTGGTTTTTTCTTGTTTCTGCATTATTCTGATTTACTTTATAAGATTACTACACACACTTTCTTATGTGCTCAACGTTAGAGCTAATCTCACATTGTTGAAGTTATCATTGCCTCTGTCTATTACAAAGAATTCCAACCAAAAATGACTCAGTATGGTACAACTGTCGTATGGATCAGTCTCTGTAGATTTGTCTTCATCTCCTTAACTTTGCCCTCACTTGACAAGTGCTTCCACATGTTTAGATGGCACCTCCCTCATTCCCTTTTGCGCCCATTGCCTCTTGTCTTAGCACTGAGCACCACTGAAAGAGTCTGGCTTTTCATCTGTCCTTCAGGTATTTGTACACACTGATAAAATTTCCTGCGCCTCCAATTCTCAAGGTGAACAGTCCCAGCTCTCTCAGCCTCTCGTTATAGGAGAGGTGCTCCAGACCCTTGAACATCTCATTAACCTTCCACCAGACTCCTTCTAGTATGTCTTGGTCTCTTTTGTACTGGGGGAGAGGTGTGCAGAACTGAACACGGATCAAACTATAATGACTTAAGGAAACTTTTTATCTCCTGTTCCATCTGCTAATTCACAGTACCATATTTCCTCTCTAATTTTGTGTAGTTATCTGAAGTAAGCCACGAAAGCAGTGTATTTGGTTCCTCTGTGAAGTAGATTTCATAACTACACAATAATGGGCATGTTAACAGCCTTTCTACAGTTACACCTAATTACTCAGGCTCTTGAATATGCATTACAGAAGTTTCCGCTACCTCTGAATTCATCAGTCTCACTGCTCAGCTTTAATTACTTTACTTTTTCTGTTTGATTAATTTGTATTGTTGTAGCATTGATGTGCTCAGTGTTCTACTTAAAATAATAGAATAATGAAACCTTAGAATTCTTTGCATGCGCTATCTGTAAATTTACACCTAAAAAAACTTGAATTTAATATTACTAAGCCACATCAAGAAGATCAACTCATAGATACCTGTACAAGCACCATCCTATTGCAGTCTTTATCACGGTAAAATAGTGGTTTTTCCTCATTAGGCTGTATGTTCTGAGCAAGAGGCACAAGCATTTAAGATGGGAGAGCTTGGGGCTGGTTTTGGCAACAAGCTTCATACAACCTGAGTGGGTCAAAGAGTTTTTCCAGACAATTTAGGCAATTTTCTCTCTGCAGACAAAGTCCTTGGAATTTTCCTTTGTGTTTATCAAGGTAAGGTCCATAAAGTGTTTCAGAAGTCTGTTATGTATTTTTTTCATTGTTTATATATATTTTATATATATATAAAAACGTGTTGTATAAATATATATTATATATATATAAACTTCTGAAACAAATATATATATATATAAAGTTGTTCCACCTCCTCCTGGCATCAAGTAAAAAGATAATGATATTACTTTAGGACTGACTTTCACTTCTACAGGTCTATCTTAACACATTAGAACAGCATGATCTGTACCACTTTATCTTGTGTTTAAGCAAAATAGGATTATCTGTCTAGAAGTGTGGCAGAGGGATCACCTGTCATCTCTGCTATATGTAGATCCACACAAAGAATGGGAGTGCAGGATATTCAGGATGGTTGCCAGCACTCTGCAAACAGCACACTAACTGTTTTTCCAGTTGATGAAGACAAGGTGCTGTAATTAAGCTGAGCAGCGTGACACTGCACTGTTGGAATGGATTTCACTTCTTAAACTCTGTCTTCCAGAAGTTCACCATCACAGTTCTTGATTATCCCTCTTTATGCTGCTGAAGTGTAGTGTGAATTTAGAACTTTCTAATATTACACTTTTCCACATTTCTGGTTGTTTTTTTTTTTTTTTTTTGAAGTGCATAACTCTGGCCAGAATTTTTGTTGAGGGACTTGGCATTACAGTTTGAAAGGCAAACCTATTTGCAGGTCTGATTTGTACAGTGCATCAATTATTTGTGCATCTGAAGTGAAACAGGCCTATGTATAGAAGTTCTGTAGGACACAAGTCTGTATTCTATTATCCTTTCTCTTTTCAGTCATGTACTAATGTTTTAGTTCTGACATTTAGGTTGCAAATTGTGTGAGTCTGAGCACAAGTACGCCTTTGTTGTGACATTACTGGATTTATTTAGCAACATCACAATACAACTGAAAAAATGAAAATAGTTCAGCATGTGGCTTTGTTTGTCACTAGTGGAGAAGTCTACTTAATTGTAGAGTCACTGGCCTTACGGTTCATATGACAAAAAGGGAAGTTGTTAAATTCTGTATAGTATCCAAGAAAACTGAAAGTGGATTGCCAGAGGCTAGCAGAAAAACAGGCAAAACTTCAGCTATTCTTAATTCTGGCAGTGGTTTTCTGTTTGTTTATTTGTGTTGTACAGAAATTTATAGCAATCACTTAGAGTACTGTAGAGATCATTGCAAACAGTGAATAAAAATACTTTTGTGTTTTTAAGTACATTTAGATCATAAATATTTGTGGGTTAATAATCACTGCATTAGTATTGTCCATATGTTGATAGATAATGATGCATTAAATGAAAGACAGCAATAGTCTGACAGTTGCAATGCTTATTAAGAAGGAGGCAGGGTAAAGATTGCAGTGGTGACTCTAATACTGCATTTTGTGTGTCCTGAACAATCTGATTTGGAATGATTATGTTCTTTGAATTGGATGAGAATTTGGTACGCCATGCATCTTCTCTTAATATGTTTGCTGTTTATACAAAATGGGGGGAGAAGCAACAAATAAACCTGTAGACTTTGTAACAGTAGCACTTAGTTTTACATTCCATTGTTTTGCAAAAACAAACCAGCCCGCAGCAAAAATAACCAAAAATAAAATAAATTGATCTAATAATATGCAATAACTTAAGCATTAAGTATGGTATAAGTAAGAATTATACTAGATTTCTAGGAGGGTCCTAAACGTAGTCCTTTCCCAAGGTAGAGCTACACTGATACATTTACTTCTCATTAATATACAATATTAATAACTGAGACATATATACCAGAAAGTTGGCTAACAGTGACATTGTTGACCACTACTGTATGAAACTTTCCCTTAAAGATGCTTTGAAAAGAAAAAAAAATAATGCATTCTGTTCTCTTGAGTCATTTGGCTGCATTAAGATACAACAAAAAGAAAATACGTGACACAAAAATAACTCAACCCAAAGACTGTAACAGGGATTTCACTGTATGCCACAAAGAACCTAAAATAGATTTCCACATTTCAACCCAACCATTAGAGCATATCCAGTTCAATGGGTCTTACAGTATACAAGGTACAATCTAGACATTTCATCCGTGGTCTCTGGAAGGAGCTACTGTTTCTGAAACCAAGTCAGATATGAATAGGAACGTTGGTAAATGTGTGCTGAGAAATGCCACCATGGATCTGTTGGAGGTTTTAAAGGATTGACAAAGAAAAGTTTAAAATATTGTAAGTGGGTAACAAATGACTTGAAGGTGCAAAAGCTAAGGCCATTTTAACAGTTACAGAATAACAAGATCATCTCAGTGCAAATATGTGAGGTCAAATGTACTTGTCACACATGTTTGGAGTAGATGAGAAGTTTTGTGGTCAGGTGATTTTCTATATCTTTCATGATCAGGAGTGTTGGATACAAGAAGTATCTCTCACACATGAGACTGTGTGGGAAAATTAACATCAATTGTCTTTAACTTGAAATGAATACTGGTCAAGAATGTAATATCTCTTTCACAGGAAATTCCCAATTATTAAAAAAAAAAAGAAAAAAAAGAACCGAAGTTCTGATTTTTCAGATGATTTAGCATCCTGTTTAAATCATATATCATTTCATTTGGAGCCAAGGTCTCAGTGCTCCTCAGTAGCAGACTCTGCAGTTTCAAGTTATAGAACCAGAAAAGTATATGTGATTAGTGACTCGCTTATTGGGAAATTTTTGCTTGGCAGAATTCTTCCTCTCTGTTGGTGGCATAGGAGGGGGAACAAAAAGGAACAATGCTGTTCCAGCATTACAAAGAGATTAATCAAGGATGTAAATACAGTTTTCTGCAATAATATTGAACTGCGATGGTTGAACCACCCTGCTGAAAATCATGATATTTTTCCAGTTTCATTCCATGGAGGATTCCTTACTTCAATTTCAAAGTTAGATGTAGTGATTCCATTCTTTTCACCGTGCAAATTAAATACATCACCTGGCAGGTTTACCATGTTTAGGGAACAAGACAGACAGCTGGGGGAGAAAGTGGGACTTCGCAATTGCTGTTGTGCATTTCAACAGGCTATTTTCTTTTAGTAGATATTTTCCATTTCTTATGTTCCTTCAGCAGAGGAGTTTTTCTTTTTTTCTTTTAGAGTTTATTCAAATTTGGTATTATCTCTTGCAAATTTACCATATCTTTCCAGGACTTCCAGTGGCATTCATTTCTTTAAAAGTGTCTCACTCAGTTATGCCAAGTTAAATACTAACCAAAGTATATTCATGCTAGGAAATTGCACCAGAATAACTGTAAGAGGGGATAGTTAAATCAGCAGTACGTTTAGACTTAAGTGCTTTGCTGGATTTTGGTCAAAGCACTTTAAAAGTAGTGTTTAGTTTTGGTTTTGTGCCAGCTGTGTGCCTAACTCAGCCACCTGTATTCATATTTTATGCTTAGCCAGGAGTATGCAACATGTTCAAAACTCAAGGGAAAGTCCCACTGAAATCATCAGGGATTAAGGCTGTGCTTAAGGGTAGCCATTTGCTTATCCTCTTTCCTGACTTGGGAGGGATTTAAGCATATGTTTAGAAAAAATTACATGCTGAAGTTTTAGATTGAATAAGTAACTATGTTTCTTATAGTGGCAATGAAGAAATTCTTATTTTGAATGTAACAGGAAAATTCCTAGAATCAGTCAGCCAAAGATAATTGCTATTTGGACAGCTCTGAATGCCCATGGTAAGAAAAGTACATTTTATCCAAAGAAAAACACACCACTTTAAATCCGTACAACCTACAGGGCAATATTATTTTTATTAACACTTATGCCGTAATGCTGAAAGTTGTTATACATTTGACTCAACCCAATAATCACACAACGTAAATGATATTTAAATAGGAGCGTGTTACATTGCAAAGATTAATTAACCTGAGGGTTACTTTACGCTATTCTTCAGGGCAAAAAGTATAATTTACTCTAAGGTTAAGGCACCTTTACCTTGCCAGAGTACTTTAAAATTGTTTTGAAAATTCTTTTGTTGAGAAGCAAGGCAATAAATTATTCCACAGGACACATTAGGCAGTGCAGAATTCTGCCAGTAGGCCTACTTCAAAAGTTATAAAATACACAATCGACTCTTGCTGGGCCACACGCCCTCCAAGTGATTATTTGTTTCAGGTCAATTACACAAGAGAAGAATTTCACACGTGCACTGCTCAGGTGGGCTCCATGGGGCCACAAAGATCACTGGGTCTGTCCCAAAGCTGAGGTACTTCTTCCCAGTGCCATGCCTTCAGGAATATCCCTACTCTATCTTTTTTTTTTTTTTTTTTATCTGACTTGTTCTTCTTGATAAGTTTATTAAGCCTATAGAAACCAATCCACTGCAGATATATTTTTTTCCTCTGCATAATGAGTGTATGTATTTTCTGTGCAAAAAGAATATCCAGGAGTCTTCAGAAGATATAGATTTATTTATGAAACTATCTCTTGGGTTACCTTTCATGTGCTTGCAATTAGTCGTTATTTTCTAAATTCAGAGTACAAGTTGTTTGCCCTGCTGGCCTTCTTGTCAAATCATTAGACCTCATGCTCCAAGCTCTTTGAAAGGCTTTTTGGAGGAATATTTGTGTAGTATCAAAGAAATTCGCATTGCTGCACGTTTCATCTCTGTATTCTGCTTGCTCAAAACTTGATTTTAGGTGTGCTGGAATTTGTTTTGCTTTGCAAAATGTCTTTGCACAAACCTGCATGAGATTTTTCCCTTTCTGTACCAAAGGCAAAGTACTTCTCTTTTCAGTCCTTTTTTCCTTTCTCACAGCGCTGTTGCTTCTCTCCTGTGCGGATAACATGACAACATATTTAAGCAGTGCACAACATGACATTTTAGCATTAATCCTTAATGTTATTTTATTGAAATGTGTAAACACGTATATTTTTCACTGTCTCATACACCACTATAATTTCTTTTACTCTGCTAAATTCAGATGTAATTTAGGGTGGAAAAATACATTTTAGAATTACACCTGCAGCATGTAGTATTAGTACGAGTTTTCCATAGCATGACAGTGATGTTTCAACAATCTATACATATTGATTTAGGCTGATAATAAACAATTTGATTAGGCTCTATCTATAGGCTGTCATTTCAATCACTGTCACTGGTCCAATAGAGTGGAAGGCAGCTAGCAGACACATATGGCAAGATTTCTCAAAATAAGAAACTCTGGCCTGATTAGAGCCCTAGGTTCAGTGAATTGGACAAGACAGCTCAGCTGCCAGGTTATTAACTCCCTCAGAAAATACTCTGCCTTTTCCCCGGGGCCAGCCTGAATATTCTGATCTGGATCGATAAGCAATCTCCGGTGTGTACAAAATGCCAGCTAGAATCATTTGTCTCAGTGCAGTCTCCTTACAAAGGATAAAACACCTGCAGTATATGGGCTTCTCTCCCTCCTCCCCCACCTTCCCCTGTTTAACTAATGACCCACAGAGAAGGAAGAAGTAACTGAATCTATTCCATCATCAGGAAGGCTCTCTCAGGTTTGTTTTAATGATCACAATGGCTACCTTTCAATCTTATAAAAATTATAACCGTCATGGTTTCCCTGTGGCATGTTTATGTAAGTAATGTGAACTGCAATGTAATGACAAGTGTACAGATGTCATTGTAAGAGGGCCCTTGGCAAGAAGATATCTCAGAATGTCAGAATTTTAATAAACAGCACACTGCTGGTAGGGTTCTCCTTGGTGGTTGTCTTTTATATTCGTAATGTGTGCTGTGATCTGCTACTTGGACTGGAGGTTTTTTCCAAGGGTTTTTAGCAGCAAAGGATACTTTGAAACTGACTGGAGTAGAATTATTATTTTCCAGAGCAGCGGTGTTTGCCCGATCTCTTACGTATCTTCAGATTTGCTTGTACTGATAGCAGCCATGTAATTTGTGCTTTCTTTGGATAAGTACCACAATGTAGGATTTTCATCCGAGTGATTTCAGAACTATCCAAACCTCTTGGACCTTGGGAGAAAACTACTTCATAAGATGCCTTACACTTCCCTCTTTTGGTTAGAAAGTGTAGCAGAGAGAAAACTGCTGTGAGAGGAAAGCCCCTGCTTTAATACCTCAGCCTGCCACATTCTTCTTTTAATCCCAGGAAAAATCAAAACTGTCTAAGAACTTGTAAATAGTTTTACTGAGAGCCCTTACAAATATAAGACAGTCTTCCTTTTTAACAGTTGAAAGAAAATATGGCTTTGATAGAATGAGAAGAAATGTCTGTGCTTTCATCTGAATTATGCAAAAATTAAGAATCACGGGTGTTGAAACCTGTCTCGGAGAGTGGATAGCTGCAAAGTTAACACAAAGTTTGCCTTCTTGGTCTGCATGTTTCTAACTTCAGAGTTTGAGTTCTGATTAACTGAAACTCGTGTCCACTTTTTAATAATTAGGAAATGATATGTATTTTTCTCTTGCAAAGTTCTGCTTAATGGATGCTTTTGATGAAATTCAGTTCTGAATTCTTTTGTAATGCCCCAAGCATTCTGAGGCTGTACTCAATACCTTCTTTGCTTGAATCAAAATACAAGTTAAATACAGTAAAGGAGAGTGCCTCTATGTTAATATATACCCTTAACTCTAAAATCAAATAGAGTTTTGATTCTGCAGAGTTGCAGAAAGGCTGCAAACCTCCAAATTCTTCTCCCTCTATCGAGGCACAAGACAGAACTTCCTGAGAAGTGTATAGCATCACATGCCCCATGTTATGCAGAAATAAAAGCTGAATCTCCTTAGCAATCAGTATTCCATGTTTACTAAGTAAAGTCTTAAACTAAATGTCTGACTTTGAGTATGGATTAAAGGCCAACTTTAACTTGTTTTTCTCGACTATTTAACTGACTCCTCAGCCTGATACAAATGAAGGCATAATTCTGAGTTCTATTTATTTAACTGCTTACTTCCATGCTCCTATAGAAAGCTTACTTTCAGTTAATATAAACTGGAGGTCCCTGTTTAGTTCAGAAATAAAGTGGTAATTTGTGTCATGATTTCTCATGAGAGATTAAAAAAAAGCATGTTAAGTTTGCACTATCAATACTTGAAAAAGAAGAGAAGCTCTGCATTTGCTCCCTGCCCTTTGCTGTATGATGTGGCTTTGTCAAGAAATTAGAATACTGTGTTCCAGACAGCTTATTTCATATTTGCTATCCAAAACTTCAGGAAATAAATGTTGCTTTAAAAAAACAAAAACAACAAAAAAAAAAAACCAACAACAATGTAAGGAGCAACTTTAATGAATTGATTTCTCAATGTAGAAAACACATTTCCCATCAAGACACTTATTAGAATGTTTATCTCAGGGAAAATGCATACAGTTTATAAGAAAAGCCGATGTTATGTTAATTCCCATTATTATACACAGATAATATTGAGGAAGATGGAACAAAGTGCCTTTAAACCAAAGCTGATGACATTTTTTTTCTTGTTTGCTACAGCTTTATTGTAGTGAAATATGTTCATTTTAGCGGTGGAAAAACGCCCTAAATAGACAGCATAAGAGCAATAAGATGTAACACTGCAGAGCACAATTTTAAAATGATGTGCTCTAGAAGTAAGGCTTTTAGACATTTTGGTTTATGTATTAAAACTTACCACAAATTTGATTGAGAATGAGCCTTTGATGGATATTTGCTGCAGTTATGCTGCATTAGACTCGATTTATCCACCACCTCTCATTGTTGCTATTGATTGATTTTTAAATTAGATGAAGGCAATCAGTAAATACCACCCAATCAAGTCCTAAAAACATACAGGAGATTAGACAATTTAGGGTAATCAATGAAAATATTCTGTGATTTGCTACCACTCAATTTTGACCATAAATTACAACCATAACTTGCAAGTTAGTAAGCCATAAAACAAGTGTATGTGACAAGAAAAACTATAAGAAATGAATTAAGGAGATGAAGAGGAACCACTAGTGTTGTCGTTTAATGAGACAAAATTACTCTTTATACATATCTTGCATTTCTAGTTGAGTCTTGCCAACCATAATGGAGTACAAGAGAATCATCCCTGCTCTTCTCTCAGATTTGTTTTTTTTTAAATGTAAAAGCTGTTCTTTTGTTTAACAAATCAGTTTGAACAATAACTAATCAATCTAATTTTGTTACAGCAAATAAATTAATGTAATTTTATGTTTAAAACCTGCTGTTTGCTAAAGACTCTCACCCACATCATAGGCACTTGCAAATGCTAAAGTCACCCATTGACATGGTGTTATATCCTACAAGTTTAAAGCGTAGCTATAATTGAACGTTATTTTAGACCAACACTCTGAAGAAGCTGTGCTTGTATGCTTTTTTTTTTCTGTGATACATTTCACCCATTTTCTATAATCTGACAACAGTCTCACCAGCAACTAACAATTCACAATCCTTAAAAAATCTGTTTTCCAGTTTATTTTACTAATTGAAAATAAGTGGTCAAGATCTTTGTATTAATGAACTTCAGTATTTATTTGGTATTTCTAGGCAGAATCCATCCAATGTGTCTGTTTTAAAAACACGTTAGAAATGTTTAAACATATTTAAACATCTGTAGGTTTTATTGGAAGAAATTGGTAAAATCAAGTGAATATTTATCATAAATCATTTCCCTTCCAAAAGTAGTGCAGGTGTCATACTGCTGCATGGCATGCAAGTCTGCTTGGTTAATGCCTACATCTTTTGAATAAGGAGGAACATTTACTAAAGGTGTACAGAACATTTTGGGGGAACTTTGGTCATAGAAAAGAGTTAACGCATGCCTCTGGCGAGGAAAATTTGCAGGCCTTTTCTCATACATAACAGGAGTTTGACAAGTCTGCAAGCTGCATAGTGAACTCCCTTGAAAGTTGATGGGAATTAAACATAAGACAGCACTATAGGAAGAATGAACATTCTGAGTACACTCACACACATTAAAATGGAATTATACAGAAAATACATTTGTAGAGCTTGATGACAGAGCATTTCCTTTGCCAAGGAATAAATGCAAAATGCACAGATGAAAAAAAACCACTGAAAATATATGAATGTGTATTTACCATGATTTAATACATGTCCAGCAAAGACAGATTTCACATAACAATGGAGAAGGCAAAAACCCCACAGCAGGAAGAAAGCTTTAGTGATGTTGCAAACAAAAGATTAATCAGCAAATACTGACTGTATCAGTGGGTGAACTCTGTGTGAGAGGATCTAGGTTTAGATCATCAGGATGATTTTGTGCAGAAATGCAAAGCGCTTGCTGTAGTAGACAGATGTCTGCCGCTAGCTTTAAAAAAAAAGGGGAGAGAGAGAGAGAGAGGTAGTTGTTGTTAGCTGGTTCTTTTTTAAAAGTCATTTCCCTCAGCCTAGTGTTTTAAAATCAGGACTCACTTTTTCATGCATGTCTTTTGAACAGGGTGAGTCCATGCAAGTGCAGAGCCCCTCGAGGAAACAAATTTGTCCTTGTCAAGACACTTCCACCTGAATTCTGAACTTAACGCTACAAAATTGTCCAGATGTATGGTCTTTCAGGCTTTCTGGGTTGTCCAGCACATGTCTTTAAGACAATCCTGCATGAAAAGGGACTATGTTAGTCCCTAATAGAATGGAGAAACACTCCCAGCTTGCTAAATCTTGTTAAAACAAAAATAAATCATTGAAAAGGACTTTGCCTTAACTTCAGCATTGTATTAATTTCTACAGGCTCATAAGATGCTAAGAAATAGGTAAATTCTGTGCTAATCATAGCTTTTGTTCCCCTCAGGTAAATTTGTTCTTAGAGAAAATTTCTATGCCTTACATCGTTGGCATAGTTTCTGTAAAGGACATAAAATGAGATTGGAAGAGATGCAGTTCTCAAACATTATGTTTTTCCCTTTGTAGGCACTATTATATTTCAAATTTGAGATTTTCCTTTGATTTGAAATCTCTTTTTAATACCCATCTCCAGCTTCTTTCTAACAGATTCTGGATGTGATCAAAGCTTTGGAAATCTGGTAGAAAGTTGCAGGACAACCAGCTAAGTCATGCAGGCAGGAAGTGGAAAAGCTGAGAATTTGGAAGGAATCTGGCACACTTGCATTCCTATATTTAAATATTTGCCTGAATTATATTTGAGTTATGAATGTTCACTCATTTCATTTTTTTTGCGTTCTCTGGTGCCCTAGACAAAACGCTTACATTTTTTCAACATATCAAAATATTGTATTCAAACTCATGTTTCATTGAGCTGAAAAATGTACATAGCGGAAAAGCAAATAACCTCTAGTAGCAAGGATGGGAAAGGGAAAGAAAAAATAAATCTACCTTTAAACAAAGACAGAGACCTTCTTTGCGGTTCCTGATCGACTGGTACAATACAATGAAGCTGGGGTATTCAATATAACTTTGAGAATAATTGCCTGGGAGGTAACTGGAAGAAGTACATTTTACTTTATCATGGTACATAAATAAAAGGGCACACTAATTAATCATATAACTTACTAGAAGTGCTTTTTATTTTGCCATTTAGTATGCCAGAAAGATCATTTTCTTTAATGTATATACCTAGTATTAACATGATTTAATCCATCATGTTCTGTATTATGAAATTACTTTGTTTTACTCCCTGATCCAGCTGAAGATCATTAACCCACGCTATTATCTAAGTCATACATCATTTGAGAGTATTACCTCATATAGCAAAAAAGCTACTTCCCTTGGTTACACACTCCAACTAAGAAATCATTTTTTCTAGATGGTGCTGACAAGTAGAGCTGCTTTCATTAGAAAGCAGATGGTTCGCTATTTCCATTCTACTTTACCTCCACGTTTGCCCCAGCTCTGAGTACTTTGCTGTCAGTCACCTCATTGTTTCCCTCTCATAACATCTACATCGTATATTCCAGACCTATTCATAAAATGTGCTTACCATCAAGTTGCCTTTCCCCATGACCTCCTCTTTGAAAGTCTAATGTACTCTGCATCCTCACTTGTTGTAACTCAGTCTTCAAAAAGCAATGAGAGTGAATCTCATCATCTGTGCGGTAGCGTATCTCCCACAGTGTTGCAGGTGTCTGTTAGCTGAGAGTGCCAAAGTTGTAATTTACACATTCAGATTTGAGGTTGGGCCTGAAGTCACAGCACTGGAGAATTTGCCACTGCAGAGCTTTAGGGCAGAGTCTGGTCCTCTATCATTTCCTTCCATTTGACAGTTATGGTGTTTATGATGGTTTAGTATTTTCACCCTCTGAGTCTACATAACACATGTTCTACATGGGTGTTTGCTAGGGGTCGGTAAGTAGTAGCTTGCAATAAAAACGTGTACTAGAATAGGTAGCAAGGGTTAGTGTCCCAAATACAAGTGTTATTTTGATTACATTCAGTTAGCAATGTGTAAATGTCATCTTACAGTAGAGCTGAGGGAAATGCAGGCCTGGTCAAACAAACAACATCAATGCAAACAGAGGTAAACTCTTTCTTGAGATCTCTGAATATTGTGCTGCTAAATATGGCTCTCCATAATTTCAGGTACTCAGGTATTTCTTGTGTAATTAGCAGTGTCAGCTACCTGGGTATAAAAGCACCATGGAAGAAGCCATGGAGGCTAGTCTATTCAGGAGCCATGAAAAAATACAGGAATGAGGGGATTGTCACATATCTCAAGGAGCTCATCATTTCAGAGGTTTGTGTAAAAAGAGTTGATGTGCATGTTCATAGAACTCCACAGGCTGTCTGGTGTGGTAGGGAGACTCTTAAAACAGTCCATGTTGGAAATGAAAAGAGAAAAGACAAGGTGGGTGTTATGATTTGTTCCGGCTTGCTTTTGCATTTCATGTTTCCAGATGATGATAAGTGGATTATATTTTTTAAAGGCTAGTGTATGGGAAATGTTGAATAATGGCCTGAACCACTGATTGAGCACCTGGAGAAAAGACCCAGTCAGGGTCTCCCAGTCAGGTAGCACAGGTGAAGGCAATTCACTGTGTGACCGGAAGGGGTGGAGCCTGGCTCCGCCTCTCTTAGATCTCATTTAAGGGCTGAGTGCCTCCCCAGAATCTTCTGATATGGGTGAGCAATCTTTTTCCCTTCCTTTGTTGTGCCTTTCTATTGTGCCAGTCCTTCTATCTCTTTTGTAACGCCTTTTCCATGGTGTTGATCTTTCCGATTGCTACAGCTTCTTTCTTTAGACTATCTGTTTTGTGGGACAATAGTAAGCACATAAATGTTTTGGAAGAAATATCCCAATAATCTAGTATCATGTTATTGCTGCTGAATGATTCTATCATTTGGGGAAAAAAAAAAAAGTAATTCCTTATTACTAGCTTTATGCGTATTTTCTTTTCTACAGAGGAGATATAAGGTAGGAAGGGTTTTTTTGAGTGCTTTGGGAAAACTGTATTTGTTATGTTAACAGGAAAACAGAAACATGTAGTGCACTTGATAGTCTGCGACTTGTTTTCATTCTCTTGGGATTCACAAACAGCAGAAAATTACCTGCTTCTATTTGTTCAGTCTTTCTACAAATGTAGTAGAATGGCCTTCTCAAAACACTGTGCAGAAATTCTAGGCCAATTCTAATGAGTTACCAGAGGTTCTGGTTTAAAAATGTAATTCTAATATAAACATCCAATCAAGTCAGTTAGGTTGTTTTGAGCCAAAATAAAGACTGGATAGTTTCTGAAAATCTTTTTTGGTATTATTATAGGAAGAAATAAATGATTTTTTGAAATAGTTGCACTTTTTCAAATAGCTAAATTAATTCCTGTATGTTTCAGAATGTCTGTGCTAATCTCTAAGGATTAAGTTTGAGAAACAGATTCTCTTTGAAGTAAGTGAGAATTTTAAATGCTCTCACTGCTTAACTAGGAAGCCACTAACCTACTAAAGATGGAATCTGTAAAGCTAAATGGTCATTTCATAACATTTTGTTCTTCATTACATCCTATTCTGTCGTATATGCTTTGATTTGGATCACTCAGCACTGAAGATGATATTCAAACATTGTAGTAACCAATTCAGAGCCGCTTTACATAGTTTTTTGTGATTTCTGCCTTGTTCACCTCAAATTCAGTTTGTATGTCACTTCCGGAAGTGGTTTTTTTCTGCTTTTTGTTTTCCAAATCATTCCTAAATCATGTCAAATTTTCATTTATTATTTTCTCCTCATATTTTCTATGTATCATCTGCTGTAGTCTCTCTTTTATTCATGCTGAAAATTATTATAGTACTTGTCAGAAATCAGCATATATTGTTGGGATGGGTATTCAACTTAGTTAACTTAAAGGACAGCATGTCCACAGATCTTAAAATGCATCATAGGTGGGATGTGATTTAATACTATGATCTTAAATAAACAGTTACTTTTTTTTTTTCTTGTACAGTTTGTACTGAAATTGTTGGAAGAGCCTGAATAAAAGCCTGGAACAGACATGCTTACAAAATTCAAAGAAAAGATAATAGATTAGCTTTGGTTCCAAATATCGTCATCTAGATGAACACCAAGGACGATGTTTAGTTATAGTTTAATAATCCATGGTACAAAGAGTTCTGAACAAATTGGGGGAAAACATAAAGCCACAATATTAAGCAAATCCGAGGCTGAAGGTCAGGCTGGAGTTACAAACCATGCTCAGTTATATTATTTTTAGTGATGACACAATATTTAAGCTATTGAATTTGGCACCACAAACAGCCATGCATATTGTACAGGGTGAATAAGTATGCAGTTGGTTGGGGTTGACTTTTACATTTCTGTTTATAAAGTCCACGGACTCTGGTTTACTCTCAGACAGATATAGCCTCAGCATCCAACCTGAATAAACCTCACCTGAATAAACCTCACAGGCATAATCCAGCTGTAAATATGACAGGGCAAAAATAGTAGGTGCGGATGCTGCTGCTTAGACGTGATGAGCCAGCCTCCTAAGGCTACATTTACTTATGTTAGAGGTAATGCCTTTTTACAGTGAAGTTTCTGTTGCAGAGCTTTGAACATCATGAAACTTTGAACTGCCAGAAATCACCAAACTGTCCAGTTTAAAGTTAGACTGACCATGTCTACTCAGTCTGGAGTGAAGCCGATCCATAAACAGCCTCACAGTCCGTTGCTCCATTGGCAGCACAGACCCTGTTTTTGCATAGAGACGCATGTTGTGGAGGGCATTAATTGCCCACTGTCCAAACAGAAATTTCTCTGCCACTGCAAAGTTCCTCTAGTGTAGGTTGATAGCAATCATGGTGACTCTGTTAAATGGAGTAACTATCAGCTTGTGCAGATATAATCTAGATAGAATCTACTCCTCAGTCTATCAGCTTGTCGTAGGTGTTTTCTTATGGCTGATAAATGCTGTCTTCTGACGGAGATGTCCAAGTGGTTTAAGAATTTCCCTCTGGTAAATTGCCTCTGGAGAGAAAAGTGAGACTTTGGCTTGTGCCTTTGAATGTCGTGCAGAATGTGATTTAGTACAGATGTGACCCAAGCCATTTCTTTCTGCTCAAGAAAACATTTTGCAACTACTGAGTACTGTAGCTGAAAGTAATTATCAAAACATAGAAAGGATATACCTCAAAAAAAGAAAAGTACTGTGAACTGTTGGTATGAAACAGGGAGGTTGGACTCGATCTCTAGAGGTCCCTTCCAGCCCCTACAATTTTGTGATTCTGTGAAACTCAGTTCAAGTACAAAAAAATTAGTGGTTTTTCTTCAGCAATTGAAATACACAAAACTTCCATGAACATTTCTAGTCTAGGTTTAATCCCTACCTGAATGCTGGCATAAAATCATAAAGCATCAAACCCTTGCAAAATAATTCCAGAGAAAACAAATGAGAAGATACAGGAAGCTGCAGTGTAAGATCTTGACAATTGCTGTTCTGGGATTTGTGTGTAAGAAGGACTGCATAGTGAGTGTGCAGATGCTCCTGCTGTTCATATAGAATGAGCAGAAATTTCACCTGTTACTATACAGGAATAAACTCTGTACAGTCTTTGAAATTTTATCTAAAGCAGTTAGAAGATACAAACCATTAAAAAGAGGTAAAATACTGGGCAATAGCGAATTATTTATAAAATGTTATTTGCATTTATGAAAAGGGTTCAAATTCCACACGTTTTTCTATTTCAAATACCAAATAACCTTTTAAGATTCATAATGAGGTATGAAATAAATGAACGAGTACTGAAGGTGAGTCATTCATTAATCATAAGCAAAACAGGGTCGAAATCAAGGACACAGGAGCACAAACTGTAAAAGTAATGGGTTGCATAATCATTGTACTTAATATTAACTACATTATGTTTTTTGTGTGAGTTCTGAGAAGTTGATTTTTTAATGTTTACTTGAAACTAATCCAAGGTAAATTTTATTTCTCAATATTATTTTATCCTAATGGTTGCCCTTTTTTCATAAAGTGGAAGACATGAATTCTGGCTTGTCACATTGAAGATTTAATAGAGGGACTTAGCAGGAACTGTTAAGTCCACTGTAACTTTTAAGATATTTTAAGATATTATTTAGAATGCACTCTTTCTTATAGTTACATCCCCTTCTTGTTTGTCATGGCCGATCTCCCATTAAGGACATAAATTCTCCAGAATGAGTCTTTTTGGCCAAAATAAATTGTCATTCATATTTGGCTGTCAGAAAAAGACCAAGAAGTATTTGAATCATTCTGGACCTTTGTCCCGCAAGAGTTCAATCTGCAGTGACAACACAATGCACAACAAAGCTGTCCACAATTTACAGGTGACTTTTAGTATTTAAATGATTGGAATAATTCAAATGGATATTGTAATGATAACAATACCTCCCCCCTCCCACTCTCTCCATATTGTATTTCAACTAGAACCATAAACAAGGTAGGCTGGAGGAACATTTGCTGTACTGGTAACTGAATGAGCAGTCAACTTATTTTAAAATCACTAAGCAGATGCTTTTCCCTGTTCCATACACATTTGTTCTCTCATCTATGTGGAGCAAGTAATTCAAGTAATTATGCTACTTCTATTTGTTATTTTGGAATTCGTTATTGCAGATTTTGCACACCAAGAAGGAGAGAAAGAGCAGAAAAGTGCAGAATGAGAACTGTGCACATAACATAAAGGAAGATACTGTTTTGGTTTTACCCACAATATGATACTCATTCACCCCCTTGTCAGTTTTGTGTGTCTGTAGCTCTCTCTGTGTAGACCAGCAGTGTTCGGGGGGATCAGCCTTCCTGAAATCCTGGTGTGGCTGCCACCTTGCTGAGGAGCAGGGAGAGGCCTTGGGCAGCTCTTGGTGCAGGCTGCTCTGCTCTCAGACGTATATGCAGTCACACTGCAGTCTGGGAAAACTAGCTATGCTGGCCTCGGCAGTCCAAAGTAGTTCAGTTTTTTCCACAGACAAAATTAGGGTTGCCCAGTGTTGACCTCATCCTCTTAGTGGTCACGGAGACTGTGTCCATGCAGTGGGACACATGTTCCCTCTCCGGGCACATGGACACAGAGTGTACTGAAATGAGGCTGCAGGTGGGCTGACGTGCTCTGGATTCTTGTCCTTCTGTGAACTCTGGGGGTTGCCCATTTTTGCACCAGGTTCTGGAATCCTCCAGTTAAATGGACTCATGTTGTAGGACTCATGCTCTGATGTAGGCACTTGAACTGCTTATTATTCCCACATGGCTGTCCTCACTGTAATATACAGTCTCTGTGATATTCACCCTTAAGTATGATGAAGACCTCTCCACAAAATATTGTAGCCCATGCTAGAGAGGCTGTAGTGCATGCCTTGTGACTCGGGATCTATCTCAGAGCTGTCTTTGCTTGTGCTCTTTCCTAGCTCCAGTTAATGTATGTTGTTTCGGTGCCTGAATAAAATTTGCCTACAAGTAGAATATAACAAGCATTGTTAAGCCAGTGTTTAATGCTTAGATGGAAATCATGAGTTTTCAACATTTCTGTTAACGATCAATGCAGTTTTAAACTTTGCTCTGCAATTCCATTTTCAAAGAAAAAGAAGTGACAGTTGATTAAAGGTACGTACTCTTTCATATGCTTTCTATAGCCCCTGATAAAGAAAGTGTCTTATTTTTAAAATCTTCCATTTAACTGATTTCCTGCCCTCACAGACCTTTCTAAATTTCATAAATTATATTGGTGCTATAGTCACATGATACTTATACATACAAGAAACTATATATAAGCTGCAAGATGTTGAAAAGCAGTAATTGTTGGTGATTATTTTCTTTCTACAGAAATATGAAGTGCATGTTCATTAATGACAAGTTCTGGATGAAATATTAGGATTGAATGGCTTTTGGGAGGATAAAAATAATCACCTCGCTTGTTTAAAGGTTGTTATGATTTGTATGGTATGCTATTAAGAATGAGGAATTTGCTGCGATCCATTAAAAATGATATGTATGTTATAGGCCTGTAACAAAGAAGGCACATCCCCAAATCATGTTTACATGCATTTTAGATGCAGGTGGTTTAGATTCCAGAGCAAATAGGTTACCTATGATATTATGATTCCCAGAAACAGATTGCCCAGCACTGCCTTTCTCAGGCAATATAGTTAAAGGGGTCATCCTGTCCCCAGTGGTCTTCTGCTTGACTGCTTTTTCCCAGACTCTGGGAAACTTTTCAGTTAGGGTGAAATACCACAGAAAGGAAAGAGAATATAAATACTTCCAAAATCCAAATGAGGAAGTAGGATTTCTCGCTCATCCTTCTCCGAAACAAGGCACTAACAGCTATGAAGACCATGAGAACTTTTCCCTACTGGACCAATTATTTCTAATTTTTTTGAACCAGAATACATGTTTTAGGTAATCTTCAAATGCTTTTACAGAATCTTCAGCTCAGTACTAGAAATATTTTGCCATGGGTCTGAGTGATCTGTCACAATAGAAAATCTGGGAAAAAAATAGGTACCAGATCAGATTATTTTGCCTTACTTGAGTACTGCTGCTCTGCTCTTTGCACAGTGTTACACAAGTAAGCTCTCTGAAACTGAGCTGTGCCTCCACGGTACCTCCCAGAATCCCTTATTGCAGAGCTTCTGTTCTGCTTTCAGAGACTGTTCTGGCAGCCAGGCTGGGTGGTTATATTATTCCCAAAAGTTAAAAGGTGACAAGACAAAAAGCTTGGCTTGTGAGGGGCCTTGGACTTGTTTATCTCTTCAGCATCTTTGAAATTGTAGTTAAAATATCTACAAATGTATTCATGAAACATATCAAAGATGAAGGAATGCACTTTAAGCTAAAGTCCTATCCTAGGTTAATGATTAATACGCTGTGAGAACTAAGTTTGGTATTCATTGTATCATGACACAAGTAAATTAAACTACAAGCAAGTCATTATCTACCTTTTTTTTTTTAAAGTATGCAGTGCCAAATGATTAACCTCCTTGGTAGAAGGACAGTAAAAACATGGGGGATTTGTTCTGACTCCTTTGTCCACACTGTGTTGAGGGTATGGTTCTTAGAGAAGTAGGCTTGCTATTTCCAATACAAAATGTTAATTGCTAAATATGTTTTACAATAAATATTTCTGCTTTCATAGCAGTATTAAGAAAAATATGCTTGTATTTTACATCTATTCCTCACTTGCTGTCACAGTAAATCGCACTTTCTGTCATCTATATGTATACAACGCTGTTTATTTACTGCAGGAATTACCTTTTAAATTATTGGAAAGAAAGAACTGGAAAAAATCCATATCTTAAGTCTTCAAGATCAGTTTTGAGTTGCATTGAGACTTATCAGATAATTTGTGTTAATTTGAATTTTATGCATGTTCAAATTTTATTTTGTTCCTTATTGTGACCTACAGAGCCAAGAGTTTAGAAATTGAAAGGGAATATTTTTGTATGATAATTTATGTCAGTCCATTACAAGTATTAGGTCTTGAATGCTTCTGCCTTCAAAAACAGGTGGAGTTGTAAAATTGGTAGTTTGACCATTGTCAAATGTCTTTGAAATTCTTCTTTGTATTTACAAACATGCCTACATCAAAATTAGTTTTCAGTGAACAAAGAATGTCATTTTACTCATTTATTTTCCAGCAGTTTGATCATAAATATTTCAGCATGTAGCTGTTCTTAAATCAAAATTTCAGCCTTCTTAATTCTTTGCCAAAGGTGTTTTCTTCACTAGAAGAAGTTATTTTTCTTGAAATGTAAAGAATACCTCAGATAGTTACAATCAGCTGAACTTCTTAGAATTTAAATTAGAATGAACATACTTAACTATCCCGCTGTTAATCCTGAAATTAGACTTCCCCGTCTGAAAAGATTTTATGATTCCAAATCTATTTTGCAATTCCCATTTTTTTTCATGGCAATCTAGCCACCATTTAGAGACTCAAAGTTGTTTCATCTAACTTTTCTTATGTGACCAGACAGTACATGGCCAAATTATTTAGGTACAACTATGTCTTGAGAATATCATCAAATCCATTCTAATTTCATCCATGCCTTGGAGATAATAATTTGAAGAGCTAGTTGCAGCGTGCAATTAAGCATGGAGGAAGAAAATAGATCCGTCCCATAATTTATGTCTGCAAAGGTTGGGCTGGATTTGTAATTAATGTTTGCTCCTTTTAATGAAATACTCTAAAGGTCTGCACTTCTGTCATTCATGGAGGTAATTTTTCAATTGATTAGTAAAATAATACTTGAAAAGTAAATGCACCTGCTTGAGCACAGAAATGTCCTAGTCAAGTAGAGACAATGATTGAAGTGCTAAAAAAATATCATTTCAATACAGTAGAGACTGGAGTTTTACTCCTCCAGAATTCAGAACTCCCACTAAAGAGGAAAAAGGAAAAGGTAATTAAACCTCCAACAACTTATTCAGCATGCTTTCATCCAGTTTAATTCCTCAGTGGTTTTCAGCATAGCTAAATACTGTTAGGAACACATGCCTGAACTATGCATTAGTATAAGTGAAATATCTCCGGAAAACACGCGTTACAGAAAGACATAATTTTCTATATTTATGTACCTTAGTATTTTTGCAGAGCATAAACAAATTTAATAGTGTGAATTTGTTTCACTTTGTAAAAACACTCAAAATCTTATTGCTCATTTAGCTCCTATTCTGATGTTTTTTCAGACTCAAAGCTTTTCAAGATGGTAAAAATTCAACACTTGAGAGTTACGGTCCTGAAACTGGTGTTTAAAAATGGCTGGTAAGTCTTGTTTCTGCAAAACAACTGCTACAGAATAGAATGAAATAAAATAAGCTACATCCATGTGCTTTCAGGGAGCAAGTAAGGATTTTGTTTTAATTAATCACTGAAAAAACGATGTTTGACTTTTCCTGTTTTGTTAGTTTAGTTTTAGTTATCTGACACAAAGGAAGAGTTACTGTCCCTGTGCTTTTGAGGATTCACAATATGTGGTGACAAACTTTCTAGGGATGATCATGAGCCAGATTACACAAAAGGCAGAGAATCTGTGCTCATTTTCTCAAAGGCTGCAAACACGGTAGCCTAAGAGGTTTTTGAACCTCCTGTCATTTGGAACAAGGATTTTGCTTTCATAGAAAGAAGCAAGATAAGTGAATAAATGTGGTAAAAATGGCCCTTATCCAGTGCTCAGCCTAGTGGAGCAGAGTAATCCAGACAGTGGAGCAAGGGGATGTATGTTACCTGGTAAACAAGGGCAATAAAATCAATGTCTGATACTTCATCCAGCCATTATCATCACCAGATAAAAAGATTAGCAGAGTACTTGCAAACAGTTGTCCAGCCTTTCTTTTAAAAACTGAGATCTGGTTGGTTATGGAAAACTCATAGGCATATGTTCATGAAAATGTCTCAAACTGTAGTTTCCAAATGGTTGAGCCTTACTGCTGAAATGAATTGAATTTAAAGGTATGTTTCTTCCCTCACTGTTTCCTTATTGATGTGCTTTAGGCAACAATGTTTGGACCATGCTGACACTGGATGGCTCAGCTGGCAGCTTCTGTGTGAGTCATCTCTAAGGTGCACAGCTCTCTCCATCCAATGAGAGGAAGCCCAGATTGGACCAGGTATGACTTACGCTCATGGTGGCAACACCATTTAATACCTCACTTTAGGACTCCTTCCCAATCACATCCATCTCCAAGAATCTACCAGTACAGAATGCCTGCATGGCCTTTTCTCTTAGGCTCAAAGCATGAGCGAAACAGCACCTAAAGGCTTTTAAAAATCCAGGCCTTGAACTTATTATAACTCCTATTAAAGTCAGTGGATGCTAAGTCAGATTTATTCTTTTTGCACACTAGAGAATCAAAAGGTGAAAATCCTGGCACCAGTGATGTTTTGCCATTGACCTAATGGGGTCAGGATTTCATGCACAGAGACATAAAATGACATTGACATTTCGTCACTTCTATCTTGGATCAGATTCATAACAGTGACCCGGGAGAGAAAAATCTGCATAATCCATTACTACTGTACAACTACCCAGCACTGTCTCACCACCTTGTACCTTGTTTAAAGAGAGGGAATAATCTATAGTTTTGAGCTGCCTTTATTTGAGCCAGGGCAGAGAAGAATGGAAAAATCAAGGGATTCATTTTTCAGTGACCGTATTTAAAACCTCTAAGTAAACATTTGATTATTATAAGTGAATCAAAATTCAAAATATCGCTTGTGGAAATTAAGTTATTCTTTCAGTAGCTGTTCTAAAATGTCTTTGTAGTAAAACTGGAAGGTAAAATTCAGACTAATCACTGTCTGTGAGTAAAGAGCTTATAATTAACAATGAGAATCGTAAAAAGCATATATATAATTCCTTAATGGTACTTAATGAAATATTTAATTAAAGGCCAGCTGGAAAGATAATCTTGGATAATCAAGAAATCGGAGGATTAACTGATTTCTGTAATGTATGAGTTCACTGCTATGCAGTAAATGCTCTGGTGAATGGTTAATTTTGTTAGACTCTGTTTCAGTTTAGGAGATGTTTCACAGGGAGCTTGCAAGAGGGTCAGACTGGCTCATGTATTTAGGCCAGGCCCCACGCTGGAAGCTGTTATCAGGACTGGGATTGTAATTCAGTACAAAATACATTTGGATGCATTTCCGTGTATTCCTAATGTTCAGGGGAAGTTTGATTTTTTGCTATTTCTTAACTTGTCCTACTTTAGGCAAGATTTCAAATATAAAATACTAGCCATGCTTTCTTGATGCTAAATATAATAGATTCCCAATACATGAGCATATATGTACAAAAAATGGAATTTAAAACTTGTGAAGGAAGTAGTCTTATATATAACGTGGCAGCTGCTTAGAAGATTTTTAATGCCGTAAAAGAATCTGAAACAGAATTTTTTCCAGTTAAAATGAAAAAAAAAAAAATGGGGGAACTTTACTGAATTCAGTGGAATTCCTTGAGTTTTCTGAAATAGGCAAACTTTTTCAGTTGCCATTCTCTGCATGTTTCTGTAAATACATGGAGATGAACCAAAATCATATTCGCAGAAACACTGAGAATCATTGAAGAGAAGGAACATTCTCATCTTATTAAAGAAGAAGTTAAGCTTAGCAGAAATTAAATAAAACTCTAATTACATGAAGCTTTCCTCAGATCGGTTGGATCACAGGTGCAAGCATTTTCTCTGCAATTTCTAGTTTAGTAAATACATAGAAAATTTCTCACCTCTGTCTTCTCCACTGGCCCGTGATAGACTTTGCCCTACATTACAGCTTTTACCCCTTTTAAGTTTCCAAAACAGAATTATCTGTCCCATAACATGATTTAGTTATTTCTTGCAATCTGAGATCTTTTTTGTTATAAGCTGCTTTTCCTTTTGCACTGCATGCAATTGGCAGTGAATAATATTGTAAGCATATACACAACTTTTTAGCTGAGATCTCATGGTAACTCATTAATAAGAAAAGAAATTCATGCTTGCAGTATAAGCCCATCTAGGAGGAATTGTACAGAAAGATTCTTATAGCTGCTGTTCATTAAACATTGTTCTAAATGGAGTCAATGTAATTCTCTGGAAGCACATGTGAAGCCCTGGAAAATAACAGTGAAAACACAAACCTGTAAGAGAAACTATCCAACAGTGAAGGCAATCACAGTGGAGTTAAACTAATGCTATTAAGTAATGAGCAGTAATAGGTGACTGTCTGCTGTAAGCTGCCCTATAAAGCATCTGCTACCTGCTGCAGGCTACAGGATTAATTCCGAAACATGTAATTTAGCAAAGGAGCAAGACTTCAGTCTATTCAGCAATTGGTGGCAAATGCTTTGGTGTGGGTTACTGCATTACACTGCGCACAGTCACTCTGTCCAATGCTTTGAATTGTAATTCTGTTTTTTATTTTTGGTGAGGCTTGGCACTCTGTATTCCTCAGAATGCTTTATTAGTCAAAAAAATCAAAAGTTTCAGCTACTTCCATTATGCCTATTTCTTGTTCCTTATCTCTCTTTGAACTATGCATATTTTTGAACCCTCTACATATGTAAGTCCGTGAGTTGTCATTCTGACTGTGCAATGTCTGGTCAGATGAAAATCTTGTTGTCCATGTGATTCAAAATCTACATACATCCTTTTAAGTTGTCAACTTTGGTCATTAATTTTGTAATAGAGTCAGATTTTGAAAAATATAGTGCATGTATAAGGGGAAGAGAATGCAAAGCCGTACTCCCGTGCTTGTTATATGTTAGATAGGCAGTCATTTGCCCCTCTTTAACTTCTGCACCCTCTAATTGTATTTACCCCTGCATGCAGTTACCCAATTTGTACAGTTACCAATTTACATTGCAGTTATGTTCATTAAAGCACTTGGCTCCATGTATGATATGAACAAATACAAGCGAACCTGCAAAGTTTTGAAGAACAGCTCCACACTGCATCTTTTCAGGGATAGTATTGGAAAGTAAATCACCTGCTACCACTATTAGTATGGCCAACATTAAATTGAGAATAAGTTAGGCGTAGAGGCTTTGGAAGTGTAGGCAGAAGGTATCACCTGAGACAGAACTGTAATGGAAAAGTCTGTGTTCCAAACAGAATGAACCAAATATATTGCAGAACTATAATAGTATCGCCATGAAGCCAAACAAGATACATGGGACAAACCGTGTCAGCTTCTCAGATGTGATCATAGGCATTTATTTACTAATGTTCAATTATTATAATCTCCATTAATTTCCTTTTATAACTTTCGTCCTGCTGATAGACTTGCTACCCTACTGGAATCAATGGTTTTATGTGTATGTAAACTTTAGAAACCTCCATTGTATTCCTCCAGCAAAGTGGTGCGAACCTTTCTATTTGTGTCAAACCGTACTGTCAGTGCCTATGTTGACTTCACTGAAGTAGCTTGAGCTTTCCACCACTGATGAGACCTTGGTGTCCTATGAGTTTTTTGCAGTTGAACTTCCAGGTGTATTTCCACTCTGGTAATAGTAAGATTTTAATCATTTCCCTGTTAATATTAATGAAAATATATGGGCCTGAAATAATTGTGTACATAATGAACTCTAGAATCCATTTATGTATATATCCACCACATATATGATGAGCCCTTTCAAATTACTCTGGAGATGTAGGGATAGTATACAATGCATAGTTTTTCCTTGCATATATCAACACTCTGGTATGATCTAATAACTCTCTTTTTGCACCATTTTTTAAGCTCTTCAAGTTAGTTTAATTGCACTAAACTTTAGGGCACGAATCAAACCCTCTTTCTCTTTATTAGGAGTCTTTCTTAGTATGTGTAACATGTTTTCTTTCTGAACACAGTGTAAATTTTTCTAAAAGAGGTGCTTTGCAAACAAGCTATTATGGTACTAAAGAAAACATTGATTAGTTTTAAATGGCAGTAACAATTCAAGTGCATGTAAAGACAAGTACATTTGCTTTTGAGGTTGAGCCTCTATATTTAATAATTGAAGGAAAAAATACAATAAAGTTCAATAGAGGAAGCTTCTGTAAAATGCATTATACAATAATGTACGGCTGCTTTAACTACAATTGCCTTACCAGATCATATTATGGTTTCCACTTATACCATTTTTTAAAATATTTATTTATTATTCTGTTATTTGGAAATATTTATTATTTGAAAAGGTATATGCTCTGTTGATTCAGGAAATCTAAAAGCTCAAGACATCATCAAAAAGATTTCAAGTAGATATGGTGTCCAGATGAATTAATCTATTTATTCTTTGTCTTGTCAACCTTGGTTTTACACGTGAAAACTCTGTTTTTAGGGAATTTATTTATCAGTTCCTCCAATTTAATTGTGTTCACTTAATATGCGCATAACCAGAAATATAGAAACAGATTTTTGCTGTATACTGTGCAGCTTAAGTTCACAAATGTTCTTGATTTCCTTTTGTATCTGCGAATTGTACAAGTCAGTCAGGGCCTAGATCAGAACCTGATGGCATTATTCTTACACACTGTATGCTCAAGAAAATGCTAAGTGGCCTAAACAGACCTGAAACTGAGCAGTCTGAGGGAACACTGACTTTGTAACTGTTTCACAGAATGAAGGTCTGATTTGTCTGAAGTTGCAAAAGACTTCTTCAACAGAGGCAGGAATCTTAGCTTACTTTGATAACCCTTATCCATTCTTCTTCCTGCCTGTAATGCCATTCCAGACCTGGGAGTCCTTCTTCTGGAAAACATCATATTCAGTTTTCTTTTTGTGTATGCAGATATATTATTCTTCCATGGCTGTGCATACTTTGTTCCTTGGTTACATATTTAAAATGTTGTTCAAAGAATGGTAGAAATAAAATACTATGTGAAATATTAGTACTTTTTTTTTTAAAATTTGTATCACCATTTAATTCTTTTAGCTCATGAAAGTAAAGTAAAAGCGAGTGTTTAGGAAAGCTGTGAAATCTGAAGATGTAGCAAGTGTCAAAACTGACACAAGGAGGTCAACTCATCAAATAAACATGAGAAAAGCAGAAATAGCATATAGATATAGATATACAAGATAGATATAGAAAAAGATGTGATACAGATACCTAAGAGAATGATATGCCATGCTAAGGTGGCGTTGTTTGTTGGATAAAAATATTGGGTTGGGGACTGGAGGATGACTAATTAGGATACAAGCAGGAAAGGGAAAGATATAGGAAAAAACACAAAGGATAGGGAGAATGAATTTAAGGCAGTAGATTATGACCCAAATCAGTGTTCTAGGACTGAAATTAAATTTTGCATATTGGAAATGGAAGACGCAAAGAAATTTGGACTTAGCCTGGATGAAATAAGCATAAAAGAAAGTATGTTAAGCAAGAAGTTGTGCCGGATTAAGCCCAAAACTTGAGTGAGGAGGGTTTGAGAAGACACTGGTCTAGTGAAACATTTTGTCTGTTAACGGAAACCATAGTCTGATCCAAAGCTCAGGGAGACTGATGTAGTCGCAATAAGATGCACCTATTTATAGTGATTGTGCTAAGTTTCGCTGATATGAAAGTGTGTAATGGCTAAGGTATGAAAGTGTTAAGAAAATTTTTCCAAAGTTTACCAATAATCCCTTATTGTTCCTTGCTAAAAGTAAGGAAGAGAATGATACAGTTTGATGCAGTTACTTAGTTATTATGGGTCTACAGTTCCATTGTGTGTTGCAGCTCTTATTTCATGTCAAATTACTTAAGGCCACACAATGTATTTTCTGTAGATGCTCATAAGTGCACACAGACTTGTGCACACTCATCTGCAATGTGTACGTGTCTGATCTGGAATGGATAGTTGTGAAGGACCTCCAACTCAATAACATTAAAGATGATAAATGAGTATATAAACCTAAGAGGAAAGTGGCAAAGTTAATAGTGAACTTTTTTGCATAAAATAACAATTGCTTCCAACATTTTACAAAGTCCTTTCTCAGCTTAATGCATGTTGATAAAGATTGGTTGTATATACCATTTCCCTCTCATCTCGCTACTGCATATTTGCGTTTTTTCCTTATGATGTCTATTCCCTTTAAAATCCAATTTTCTAGTTATACTAGTATTTATTAAAAGCTTGACTGTAAAGTCGCTGTTTACCCAAAGATCTATTTTTATCATAACTGTTTATAATGGTTAAACCTCAACAACTTAAACACTTTACACAAAATAATGTATTTTCAATAAATTGAAATATTAACCAATCATATGTAATGGCTCAGTTCTAGCAAATGGATTGCTAGAAATCCTTAGGGTTTCATATAAATTGAAAACTGTATTGACTGACCAAGCAGCACTCGAATTACATTGCATTTGGATCAAAAAGCATAGAAAAAGTTCTCATTATAGTTCCCTGACATTAATTTGAGCATTTTTATATGTGTGTCCTATTAAGTACTTTAAGTGCTTTTTGATAATTGTGCTTTGTAGTTTTTACAGCACTTCAGCCTATTCCCAGTTCAATTTCCTCTTTTATCCGATGTTTGAAATATTGATTTCTGACAGATAAAAGCAAACCTTATAATCTCAGCAGCATGCAATAAGTGAGTAAGACGGGGCTACGGAATGCATCAGGGAATGGTCATATTTGAAACCGTCTTTGTTTTATTACATTTCGTCAACAGAATTTACTTACCGCTTGCTGATATTTATGTAAAAGCAGGACTCCTGATAGTACAGTGATATTACCAGTTCCTGGTATACTTTTGCATTTAGTAAGATAAAAGAAGAAACTCCCTTGGTGGTTGATGATTGCAGCTGCTTAAACTGCTGTCAGCTGGCTTGAAGTAAATGTGATTTATCTTCTTCAGATTGCACAGCGTCGTGTCCATGAACTTCCAGGGTTTGCATTAAAATCTGACAGAACATCAGAGTGCCAGAAGCTTCTCATATTGTGGCTCTGGAGGTAAGAGCAAAAGACACTGTGCTTTATTCTGTGTTCGGCAACGCTGTCCAAGCCCTTTGCAAAGTTCTTGTGACATAAAAGAGAGCTTAAAGAAATGGGTGGGAATTTTGAACGTGAACAAATACAATGACAGGATGTTAAGTAATACAACCTGGATGCTGTGTCTTACATATTGTTGTGATGTCTTGTCCACAAATTCTGGAAGTTAGAAAACAGACTGAAGAACTCAGTCCAATTCAGTTTCTAGTCGAGCAGCTTATACTATGCTAGGAATTCAGTTTTTCTTCTTCTTCAGCATATCTTAGGAATTTGTGAAAATCAAGATGTGAGTGCTGTTTTCAAATTTTAGAAAGGTTCACTGGGTTACGTAGCAGTTCTGGCAATCAATAGTAAATCTGTCAGTGTGATAACACAATAGAGTCTCCATCCTTAAGACCAGGTCAGGTTGAACCCAAATATCTTTCTCAAGGTATACATTTTTAGAGAAATTCATTTACCAGAGGACATATGCAGGTGAAATAAAGGTAAGGGAGGACTCCTCTTTTGACATTCCTAAAATGAACACTGAGATTTTCTTTAATCCCAAATTAGCCATTACTTGTTTAATACATCCTGGTAATTCAGTCATGATTTTTTTTCTCAGTCTTGGAAATACTTAACCATCTTGCATCTGGGGTTTCACACGCTTGGATATAGGGTTTATTCCATAGAAGGGGTATTTTAAAATGTTCTAATGGTGAATCTTAGTTGTTATGGGCTGGAACTCTGCCAGCCACCTAGAAGTTAAAAGTTTAATCTCCCAGAAATTGAAGTTTTTATTAATTTGCAATTAATGCTTAAAGTTTTAAGTGATAAGCACTTTTCTGCATTCTGGAAATGTTGAGTTAGTGACAGCAAAGCCAGGCATGGTTCTGAGGACTGGCAAGCCTGGGAAAGTGATGAGGTTGTGAGGGAGAAAAGAACTTCTGAGCTCTACAAACCTGGATCATAGCCCACACAACAAAGACTGATGGAACAGAGTTTGCTCAATAACAGAATACACCAGAGATGGAGACTGTAGGAACCTAGAGAAATTAGGAAGGATTAGTTGCTTAGAAGTTGAGTTCAAGTTAGAGCTAGAGGTCTAAATTCAAGGATCCAGGTGCATGGCCCAGTTAGTCCTAGCTCCATCGGGATTGGGCTGCTGACATCAAGGCACACCATGATATTTACTTGCCATATAATGTAAACATAGGCAGAAAATGGTGTTGGAGGCAGGAAATGAGGACTAGTTGGAGTTGAGCTTTGCAGCAAGGTTTCTTCAGTGATGATTTGAGAGTTGGGAAGCCTGAACCAGCAAGATAACAGAACTGAAATAACTAAACATTTAACAATAAGGAAAAAGACAAGGAAACACTTGAATTACATTTAACAGCAAACATGTCACTGAATATTAAACTAAAATTTATCAGCGCTGAATACTGTAAAATAATATTTTTTATGTTTCTAAATTCAACTTTAGCATGCTATGTGCACTCAACTGAAATTTTTGTGACCCAGCAGACCAACGCAGAAATACACATACATATTCAGGCTACATTCCTATACATTCCACATACACGGATAAAGTATCATCACAAAGATTCTGCAGTGGGTGATAACGTAACCAAAGCCAATCTCCATTAGAATTTCAAAGGAGCTGTTTAGCATTTTTCATATTGGATTGGTTATTTACAGATCTCTTTTTTAAACAGAAAAAGCATTGGAAAAGGTTTATCATCTAATAAATCAAAACAATTGTGAATTCAAATCCCAAAGCATAACAGAAGCTGTCTCTTATAAAATATTATGTATGCAACACTATATTGCATAGCTGAATGGAAAGTGCTACAATGAAGAATTGGAAAGAATTAAAAATGCAAAAGTGCATTGTGAAAAAAACAGGACTTAGCATTTTTAGTCAAGGTTCTTGTGGGAATCCAGTTGGGAAGCATGTCATTGTACATACCTACTGGCATTTTCTGATGGACTGTTTCAATCTGATGTAGTACATAATGTTATATGTATACACATTTCAGTATGACAGCTGATAGAATTATCCTAATATTTCCATCTGTGAAATTCCATCTTTAGTTTAAATCTTGATGTTTGAACTGATAACTTTGGAGATACCAGAACAAATGCTGTTAAACCTATAAGCTGTTGAACACCTTCAGAAGACTGAAATGTCTTCAGAGGACTGAAATGTAATATCCCTAACTAGCTATGAGGATAACTGTTTGAATTAAAATATCTAAAAGGAAATCTGTCTCCATGTTCCAGGACTTTTCAGAAGTAAAATTGCTCCCAATAGTAAACAAATATGACAGTAAAATGCTGCACTAGGATCAGTTTTAGTGTTAAATAAATGAAACAAAAGCTAAAAAAAGTTTGGTTACAGAGATTTGGGAGCAAGGTTGAAATGCAGCTAGTTCTTTTTTTTCTACCTTTCTTTTCTATACTGACATTTCTGAAAAATTGCAGAGGATTTTCAAAGGATGCTTTAGAAAGTTTTGATAAAACCATTGGAATTTCTTTGCATAATCTGTAGAGTTCGAAGATCTGTTTTGGGTCTTTTGTGCGTGTGTTTTGAAGTTTGGCAACATGTACTGTTCTTTTATTACTTATTCATTGCCCATTTAAAAATGTACCTCAGCACTAATCTGATATCCTTCAGCAACTACTTCTTTCAGTATATCAGCTGATGGAAGCACTTGCTACGAGTCACCATGGCATATATGCTTATAGAGGCAAAGTAGTATATTTTACCAGAACATTTTCTATTTTGCCTCACCTCTGCAAAAGGTAAGAGAAGAAACTGTCACCTTAATAGATGACTTCTTTTATCTTGGGTGCTCTGAGCAGTTGCAATTTCTATTTGTGTAAACAGTTTAAGAAATTTAGAACATTATAGTGGCAGTAAATATTGCTCATAGTCGTATCTTTGCTTGCTGTGGTGATTTCCGCTTGCCTGAGCAAAACCACCTTCAGATTTTATCTGAGATTTTTGGGGCACCTTTTTTCAATAGAACCTAGTATTTTTAAGAGCCTCACCATCTGGCATTCCAGTAGAATGCTTGAGGAATTAGTGCTCCGGGAGTAGGTTTGCAAGTATTTTTAATATTTCTTTTTCAAAGTTAGGCAAACTGATAATACTGGAATATGATTATGTTACTAAAAATGTAACTCATCTACTTCATATACAACAATGCAGCTTTGATTCCTATTTACTTCAGTCTTTCTACCTTTTGCTTTCTCTTTGGTGTTTTCAGCCGTTGTCCTGTCAAATAAGGACAGCAGCTGCCTTCGGTGCTGCTCTTTTACCAGCTGTTAAAGTTCAACCATTTACCACTGCTGCAGAGCGTGCATGTTTATCAGCCTGGTGGCACACACAGAGCATCTGACATGGCAGTGCTGTCTTCTAGCTCTGAACCTGGAAGTACTCAGCAGCTAGTCTGCTCATGTTGATTTCCATGTTCAACAAAGTGTCCAAAGTGCCAGAAGTGTGATATCAAGCACATTACACTGCTGTAGCCAACTGACAATATTTCTCTTTACTTTAGCTCCTTAATATCGTCTATAGCTGAGTAGGAAAGAACACAAATTGCATGACCCTAGGGAACCCTGTTTCAACATTTATTATTGGGAAAATGTATGGCTTTCAAAAGATAAAATGTATTTCAAATACCACATCTCTCCCTATGCTGAGCTAAACGCAGCCTTGACGTGTGCCTCGTACACTCTCTGTTGACAGGTGTGAAGTTCAAGTAAGAGCTGAATTTGACCAGCTAAATTTAACATAATAGAATGACAAATACTCCATAGGCAAAGGATTTCCTAAACACTTAATGCTACAGCACATCTGATTTCTGTTTTCAGATTTTGTCCTAGATAGTCTGCTTATAGGGATATACGGCAACAAACTAGCAAAGGAATATGTTGGGGTTTTTTTGGTAGTGATCTAAAACATATAGTGTTTAGAGTGGTGGCTGCTTAGTAATGTGCAGGGTGGGATTTATTTGAATCTAAATTTACCTTAATATTTTTATCCTTTTTTTTTCTTTTTTTTGTTCTTCCATCTCAAATATCTGAGCAATGTTTTTATCTTAGAATATATTCAGAAAAGTGTTCAAGTTGCGTCAGATAGCTAAAGCAGGGTAAATAGCAGCGCTGTAGTTAGTACCTATGTTGAAATCTAAGGTATTCAACAAGATATGGATTTTTCAGAAAGGTTATGGTGTTTTAGTTCTCAGTACTGGTTAAAGGAGTATATTCCTAGATAATACCTCATGGGGATGTATCCTTCATTCTTAAATTTATATTCTCCTTCTCTTACAAATCATGAAAACTTTTGATTTGGAAGGGACATTTAAAGGTCATCAAGTCTAACTCCTCTGCAGTGAACAAGGACACCTACAGCTGGATCAGGTGCTCAGAGCCCTGTCCAGCCTGACCCTGAGTGTCTCCAGGTGCTGGGCTTCTACTGCCTCTCTGGGCAACCTGTGCCAGTGCCTCATCACTCTTATTGTAAAAATCTTCTTCCTTATATCCAATCTAAATCTCTCTAAGTTTAAAAACCATTTCACTTTGTCCTGTCAGAACAGATGCTGCTAAAGAGTCTGTCCTCTTCTTTCTTACAGCTCCACATTAAATATTGAAAGACAGCTGTCAGGTCTCCCTGGAGCCTTCTCTTCTCCAGGCTGAACAGCCCTAGCTCTCTCAGCCTGTCCTCGCAGGAGAGGTGTTCCATCCCTTGGATCATTTTTGTGGCCCTCCTCTGGATGTGCTCCAGCAGGTCCGTATCTCTCCTGTGCTGAGGACTCCACATCTAGATGCAGTACCCCAGGTGAGGTCTCACCATGGCAAAGCAGAGGCGCAGGATCACCTTCCTTGACCTGCTGATCATGTTTCTTTTGATGCAGCCCAGGATACAGTTGGCTTTTTTGCCTGCAAGAGCACATGTCCAGCTTCCATCCCCCTGTAACCACAAGTCCTTTTCGGCATGGCGACACTTTATTCTTACATCTCCTAGATTTTACTGATAGCAGGGGTTGCCATGACCCAGGTGCAAGACCTTGCACTTAGCTTTGTTGAACTTCATGAGGTTCAGCTGGGCCCACCACTCAGCCTGAATAGCAACCAGTCCCTCAGGTGTGTTGACTGCACCATACAGCTTGGTGTCATCCACAGACTTGCTGAGGGTGCACTCTTGATCCCACTGTCTGTGTCACTGATGAAGATATTAAAGAGCACTGGTCCCAGTACTGACCCCTGAGAGACCCAATTTGTCACTCACTTCTATCTGGACATAAAGCCACTGACCACCATACTCTGGGTACGACCTTGCAACCAATCCATAGGACAGTCCACCCATCAAATCCATATCTTTCCAATTTGGAGAGAAGGATCTTATGGGGGACCATGTCAAGGACCTTACTGAAGTCCAGATAGATGACATCAGTGTCTCTTCCCTTGTGTACTGACGTGGTTATGCCATCATTAAAAGTGACAGCGTTGGTCAGGCAAACTGATGGGATGACAGCCCTTCAGAGTAGTTATAAAGGTCATTCCTTGTCTTCTCGTCCTAAAGCTTCATTCTAAAATAACAATTTTTTTTTCAAGCTCTAATCATAAAGTTTTGCACACAGCTCAAAGGCATTCTTTTCATCTACTGCAGTTTGAAAAAAAAAAGTTACATATTATACAGCCAAAGAATTCTTCTCCGTAATAGTTATTACTTCATTGCAAACCTGTGCTACTGTCAGGGCACTGCTGGGGCACATGTGCTTCAATTGCACATCTAAGAGACTAAATTTCAAATATTTGCAAGTACTACAATTTCAGTAATATTTGACCACTTATCTAAAGAGTTAACTTGGTTTTTAAATTGTCTCCTTGAAGCAAACCTTGCGTATGCCAGGATTTGGGGAAATAGTTTACTGAAAGGAACCATTTGTTTGTTTGTCAAAACATGATTTTGAAATTGACTGGAGCTATTCTTACTAGGGAGAGAAGCAAGCAAGCTAAATTTACATGGTAAAGCAAATATTTCTGGAAGATTGCAAAAGTTGAGTGAAGGAGACCATCAACATTTCCCCATTTCCAGTGATGTCATTAGCTCGGTCTTATGGCCTCTGTACCAGGATCCTACTGACCTTATACAATCTGGCTCAGTTTCTTTTCTTATGGCTGCCCCGTGCCTTCTCCATCTTTGTCTAGTGTCTCTTCTGTTCCCCTCCCTGTCCAGCCCTAGAGTCATATTCCTTTGGGAAATTGTGAAGGAATATTTTTAAGGCTAATTTAGCTAAAAATATCTGGGTCTTTGTATATTTTGTTGCAGATTTGTATTTTTGTAGAAATAGTAGTTTTGTTTTCCTTTATCATTGTAGAGGTGAGTGGATACTGGTCTAGCATCACACACTTAATGTTTGTCTCTAAACAGAGGGAAACTGTTGTTACACATAAGAGTTGCGCTCACCATCAGGCTTCCTGGCTATCCTTTGGCCCTACAAAAGCCTGCCTATGCAGCTCAAGCTACTCTTAAATGTATTGCTTGAACCCTTTTTTGTCAAAGAAGGCAAAGGTTATAGCCAAAAATCAAAAGGATTCAGAAATTTGTTACTTTCCCTAGAGCCTTTTCCTGGTAGGAGTAAAAGGGAAGAAAAAAAAAAATCTGCTTTTTTAATATATGCAGGATTGAGTCTTCCTTCCTAGATGACTTATTTTCAGAATTTGTTTTTCTGCATTTATAGAACTTTGGTGAAACTGATTCTCTAACAGTGCCCTGACAATAAACTAAGTAAGAAAATGCTGGGTGTGGTGCCCCTTGACACATCTGTACATCCTGTTATCTTAACGAGGGAGAGCTGTGAATTCAGAGAGCAGGTGTTTCATTGGAAGAAGTTGCCATTTTTCAGCCTGATCAGAAAGAAAAGGTTGCAGACTGCACGGAGCTCAGATTTAAGAACAGTGTAGGTGTGGGAGGATGTGCTTGAGGAGAGATCAGCTGGCTGTGAGGGGCAGCACCCAGAGGTTTCTAAGGCAGCCTGCTTCATGGTACCAGGTCAGTTCTTTTTTTCTCTTCTGTTTAAAGCATAAAAGTTTTATCTTCTTATCAAAAGTGAAGGAATTGTGGGGTAAAGCAAGTACTGCCTGGAATTAGAAAAGTGTGAAATGGAGGTTGCTTGTTCTTAATGAAGTAGAAACCACTGCCTGCATGGGCCTATAGGCCGTGAAGAGTCATCTGGGTTTGATTTGCTGATTGGTGCTGAAAGCACCTGTATGGAAAAGAGAAGTCAGGCTCTTTTTCTGTGAGGATATTTTACATAGGGATCATGCTTTCTGGGGTGCAAAGAGGGCTTCGTAGAGCGTTGTTAAGCACTATATATTATTTAAAATTTTCTGTTTTTTTTTTTTCTCTGAAGGATCTGTTATCTCTACTTTAGGCCTTTGTTAAAATCATCATTTGGCTTGTTTCTGTCCTGAGCACTGAATGAGGAAGCTCCCTTTTATATACAGTGTACAGTGTAAAACAGATACACTGCTGCACAGTCCAAGTTTTCAGTCTCTACTGAAATATCAGTGAGAATTAATCACTGATTGTAACTCGCTAAAGTAAAATGAGAGACTGTACTTTGCAGAAGAGGAGAATGTATATTCCTGATGATAGTGTATTTGGCTATTAATGTCTTTATTAAAACAAAGAAGATAGGGCCGTGGAGGAATAAGTTGTAAAATAGGGCTGTCCCTGTAGTAAAACCAGACATTCAGCTGTTAGTAATTGGCAGTGTTTCAATAGCTTCAACTTGGCTGTGTTGATTTTGCCAGCTGAGGAGCTGACCCTGAATATTATCAAAGTTTTCTTGGAGGTGGCAGGAAAAGAAATCCTTTACAATTTCCTCTTAAAGAACTCAGGATTTCCGTTTTTGTAACTGCAAACTTCTGAACAATTCAGAATGAAATGTGGAGCACAGAGACAGGCAACACCACACTGACTGTTTTGATTAGACTAATCCTTTTTTTTTTTTCCCCTTCTATGTGGTTACTACAGCCAAGCAATTATTTCTCCTACTATCAATTGCTTGAAGCACTGTAGACTACAGGTTAAATATTCTCAAGTCAATGTGAGCTTCTACTCCAAGTTCTCATTGAAATCTAATGGCTTTCATCTTCAAAAGAAATTTTAATGAGTTCAAAGTATCTACCCTTTTGTTTTAATTGTTATACTTTGTACGCTTCAGATTCTGGAGATAAAAACCACCTACTTCTCTTTTTTTTTCACCTGAAAATACTGTTGACAAGCTCTTTGCAGAGCTCTGCTCTGTCCACTTTTTGTCACAGTCATATTCATGTGACACATAAATCCAGAAATATGCAATATATGCATTATTAAAACTTATATCTGAAACTTATGTTTAGCGCTTAAAAAGTTAACCTGTGCCTACCAGAGTTACTTTTACACCTGAAGCAGCATCTGAAGTAGTCAAAACAAAAGCACTAAGTGGTGGTAAACATACATGGTACGAGTACCCATTGACTTCTCATGGACCATGTATAAAACAAAGCATGCAAAAAGGTATTTTTGTGTCTGTGTGTGTAGGCAGCTATGAATATGCTGTTGAGCTGTACTTTTCTCACTTCCTTGGGCCTGCTTGCATGTATCTTAGCATATATCCATTCAGTCCCTCTGGCATCTTCATGCATTCTTTTGATTTGGTTGTATCCTCTTGCTATGAACACCCTTATTTCGCTTGTCCTCGTTATAAATATTAACTACTGTTGTCTGGTTGAGATAGACAATAGACAGGCAACTTTGCAGGTGAAAAGATATCTGTATATTTCAAAGCAGCTGTAATTGTAGTTTTTAATTCGGTCAGTATTTAGAATGTAAATGAAACATGAGTATGACCTGCTGGCAATTGTAGGGGCTGAAGCTTTTTGAAATACTGAACTAGTAGATAGTTTTCCAGTATTCTCAACAGGTTGCATTTTATTTATTATATTCAACCAGCACTTACTTTAGAGAGAATTACTTCGCTTTTGGTTTCATATAAAATTGTGTAGCATAAAGTACTTGCATCAAAGTGCAAAACATTATGATGTTTGAGAGCGTGAGCTTGGCATGTCATTGGCCTTGCAGGATATGCTAGGTGGACATAGATTAAGTGATTCTTTGACCAATTCCACAGATCTGGAATGTTTTTCTATTGCTTGTAGCAGGTTGTCCAGTAGATGATAATCCAAAGAGCTGCATGCCATATGCTGCAATAACTATGACTAGCAGGCTATGAAAATCTTGATCTCCATTCATTAATAAAGGTGGCCAGATCATTTAAGTTCTTGCGCATCACATGGAGAAAAACCAGGACTAGAACTAACTCTTCGTTATGGTTGATATATTTACTTTTTTTTAATCAGTTGTGACAATGAAGTATTAAGACTTTACATAGTTCACTATGCAAGGCTTTATGCTGGTTCCTAGATGGGGACCAAACCCAAGCACCAAATCCAGGTGTAGACTGTTAATATATATTAGCAACAAGTTGAACATTCATCTTCCCACATAGCTTTTGTTACTGTATGAAACTTTATTGGGAAAATGTGATGGAAGAGCACAGCCTAGAAACTGATTTTTGTTGTTGTTGTTCATGGGAAATAAGGAATGCTGCACAAAAATGTACTGCTTACATTTTAAGAATGTATTAAGTGCATCCATTGTGGAAAACAGAAGTGGATATATATTGCACTCAGTGGTTGGTACCCTTCAAGGTCTTCAAAGACTATGATGTTTAGAATAATGATTAAATCTATTTTCAGGATTTCTGAAGTACAGCAGCAAAACACAGATTTGGATTTCTAGATCTGACCTCTGTGTAGAGTTTTTTTTTAAAAGATCTATGTATGTTTAGAAAATGCCATAAGCCAGTACTTGTGCTCATCTCCTTCTATGATGATCCAGTTTTAGAGCTCAGTTACTAGTTATTGAAGAATTTCTAGAACTGTTCTTTTTTTAGCTACTAATTTACTATCAGCCATCCAAAGATAGATTGGTAGAGCATAAATGAAATGCTATAATTATACAAGGGAGTGGGTCGCTGACCTTTGGATTGCAATATCTTGTCTCTTTTGTCCTTTCCTTATACCACTCAGTCTATAGGATGAAATTGCATCTTTTTCTTTGGTTGCCTCAAGAATGAGGTGGTATTGGAAACTAGTGAGGCGTGGTACAATGTTGATGTTCATAGCTTGCAATAACTTACCTATTTTCATTTTGTTTGATTTTATTAACACCTGGGTCTCCAGGGAACACAGGAAGGAGGAGAGGGAAGGAGAGAATACTTCAGCAATAATCTAATGATCAGCACTTACACTTCCCCCCAGCCCTGCTGTTATATCAAGCGTCAAGATACCTCACAGCTAAGCAATTTATAATACGAAGTGTGTGTGTGTATAAGGGGAGATGTGCAGATAGTGGAAAGCTGTACGTCATGACATACACACATACACGAAGGACAGCGAGGGAGTCATTAAAAATATGGATTTTTTTTTTTAATACATGGGCTGTTTGTGAGCTGCTGTAATTGGCATACATCAGTGGAACTACTCCGAAATTTACCAGCTGAGCAATTAGTCATTTAATAGAAAGCGAACAAAATTCCTCATAGAAGAGTAACATAAAAATTTGAGCAATGCTTGAATATAATGTGAAAAGACAGAAGAAAATAGGGGCTCTGTCAAGCTGGACATATAACCTACTTCTGCAGTCAGAAGCAGAGGAGCAAGGTGACAGTGCATTTTTGTTATGCTCCCTTTGAGGAGTTTTCTGGCACCCAAACTAGTGTTTCTGAATGCAAGCCTGCAGTCTAGAGATGGTAGCTAATTTGGAGTTGCCACAAGTATTTAAATACCACAGCAGTGCATCAGAACAATCAGCCTTAAGAGAGCTGTGATTTAACATGTCCGAATCATTGGGTTTGCAGACTTAGTTGAATGAGGGTGAGCAAAGGTAGAGAGAAAACCAAAAGCTTGTGCAGCAGTTTTTAGGTTTTTTTTTTTTTTAATGAAGTTAAAACTGAAGATGTTCTCAGATGGATGTTTGGGTTCACCATGATCACCTGTACTCTCAAGGGCAGATTTGTTTTTTATTTTGAAGTGGCTAGTTGTGTAGGAAGCAGTGGAATCTGCAGGCTGTTGACAGTACTGTATTGCTTACTGTTCATGCTCTAATGCTGTAGCAGCAAGCTTCTTGGAAAAAATGAAAGGTGGTCTGCAGCTGCATAAATGGGCAAACTGATGTTATTCTCCTCTTCTGTCTTAATTTCCATCTGTCATGTTGCTGCTATATAAGTGTGTGACTGTGAACTGAAGTCAGTGGAGAGAGCAGGGCCCACTGTTCACTGAGCAGCCAGAGCCACGTGGTGTGCAGGCGGGCAAAATAGTTTCCCCAGCTGTGTAGGAGGGAGGAGAGCGTATTAATAGATTCAAGGTTTTACATTCTCTTGCGTATGTGCACAGAGCGCTACTTATATTTGATCAGGGCACTGAGTTTAACAGTGTGATAAATACACTAAGGGCAACGGGGCCAGTGGTGTCTGCAGAAATTTAAAGCCGTAAAAATTTATCTTAGCTGAATGCGTTCACTTCAGCAGAAAAATGCCCTGATGTTACACAGGGAAAAGCCTCCAATTTAAAACACTAGTGAGAGAGTCAGTGTACCGCATCATCCGTGCCAGTTTCCAGAAAAGGTTTCTTTTCTCAGTATTGCTTAACCTTACCTGAATACACGTGATGTGATGCACTTTGGTACATGTCCTAGCTGAAATGCTAATTTCAGCAGAGCAGTTAATTTCTTGCGAGATTTTAAGCTTAGTGGTCACTGATGTGTTGCGAAGGATATCATTACAGCATTGTTTTATAAACTCTACAATTACTGTTCATTAAAAAAATAAGAAAAAATTAACTTATCAGTCTACATTAACTTATTTCTGAGAAACTGATAGGCAACATAGTCCATGGAGTTTAAGTGGATGCTGCTTCTAAACTGAGTGCACATAAGCTGGATTACTTCCAAGCTCACTATTATTATGCTAAACTGAACAACAAAAACAGTTTTACTGACAATTGCGATTATAATGTATGCACTGCATGAATATTTCTCTTGTATAAATTTATGGTGTGATGCACTGCATGAGGTGTACAGTAACGTGGATAGCCAGTTGACTCTCATCCTACCATAGTACTGTAGAAAACTCGTTCTTTGATAGCTGATTGCAATGAGCATTTGTGCAATATACTGCTGATGAGAAATCCTATTTAACTGACCTTGAGTGCTAGTTAATCTAACTTCTCAGTTGTACAGAACTTCAGTACTACAAACGCTCTACTTTAATAATACTGTGGTGACTACGCGCTGGGAATGAGCAGAAAGTTCTACCACCCAGTCAATGCCTATCTCCAGCAGGAATGAAGTTCAGTTGTCTGGCCAGATCTGCTCGTCCCTTTCACATTTGGGACATTCCATTCACCACAAGCGCTACTCATCTTATACAGAGGATTACCTTCTCAGGGACTTATAAGTTCTCCATACTTCAGACTTCCTATTGCAGATCATCTTGTAGTGTAGACTTTCAGTCTGGGTTGGCCTTTCTAATAGGTTGCCATCACCGGATTGCTCTTTGACTGCGTGCGAATAATCCTTCCGACCCAGCTTCAGCTCTTAATAAGCTGAGTGATCTAGTCTCTCTTAACAGTCAATGAAGATAGGAAAAAAAATCTCTCTAGAGGATGTTTCAGATGGGATTAATCATTCCCTGGAAAAATGAAATACTCTAACAGATTGGCACAAGAAAGCCCGTCATCAACAGTACTGCTACTTCCTGGTTAACAGTGGATGTTCTGAAAAAATTCAGAGAACCAATACTGGTGGCCAAGTTCCTGCTTGAGTTTTTTTGAAAATGTAGCTCATATCCGTGTAGCAAATTGAAATAATCCTCCCAGGCCTTGTCTTACCATAAAAATTCAGGTATTTCCTGGTTCTGCCTGAATACATAAATCTACACAAATCCTAATTGATTTAATAATTTCTTCTGAGAGAGATTTATCAAACAGTTTTTTTTTTTTCAATCTATGCAGAGTCAAGAGAAGATCCTTGAAACTCATTCCATTGTAATTATTAGTGTTTTTGAGTGGAAAATATCCTGAAGAGATGAACCAAACACTCATTCTGAGTGCTTATAACTTTCATAATGATTTTTACTTATTGTGCTTATTTAATTTTTATTAACCAGAACAGATTGTTAAGATACAGAAATTTCCTCACGCTCTTTAGCATCTTTTTGGGGTTTGGAGACCAGAAGTAGGTTTCTGAATCCCACAGAATGACTCGGTGAGATGACAAGGTTCTCTGCATAAAGAGTGAATACGCAGATGCTCCGAAGGTTTCAGTATGCAAAGTTACTTAAGTTACATAGCTTTAGACACTTACCTGATTTTATTACCTATTTGCATCGTAAAGGTTGCATGTATCTGAAGGGTCCTCATTCTGTAAGGTTTTGGATGGTTTGAGCATTGAAAAGATGGAAGAACATTGCTATGAGCTGAATAATGATTAAAGCGCAACCTCATCACTTCCAGCTGCTCTCAAGATTGACCTTTAGAACAGAGAAAGTTAGTTGTTGGGCCTGCTTTAAGGAGAAAGTTTACTAAAAGAGTTATAACAAAATAATTTTAAAGTAATATTAAAAATGGCAACAAAAAAATAATCCTGAATTGCCCCTACTCCCTCTGCTGAGGACAAACAAATAGTTTCCTGTTATCACATTTGTTCTATTTCTTGCAATGCTTTTGTGCTCTGTAGGAGCCCTTCAGTGCAGGACAATAAAGCAAAAGGGGAAAAAAAAAAAGGTTGTAGTCAGCTTTGGAAATCTATTTGCAAAGAGGCAATTTCTGGCAGCTGAAATGTTGTAAATTTTGACACTCATGTAATGACAAACCTTCCTTCCCATGGAAATATATCTTTCTAGGCATAATGGCAGTATTTCAATTTTAGCATGTTATAAACAAATAGCAACGTTTGCTCTGAGCAACATAGTGCGTAAGTGAGGCACGTTAGTTAGGAGGCCTGTTCACTTAGATAGCACCTCCATACACAGACTGATTAGACAGAGGACCTCCGTCAAACCTATAGAAAGCCTTGAGAGAAAAGCTCCCAAATCTAGTTTCCTGATGATCTGCACCAGATTTCTTCCTTGAAGAGGTAGCTCTTTGGAGGGGGTGTGCAATAAATAAGAGCAAACTCTAGTTACTAAAACAAACTTGCCGTCTGTCATCCAGTATAACTGATACTGCTGGAGCCACATTGTGAAATAAACTGGTGAAGATTACTGCAAGGGATCTATCCAGCTGAGACACTGCAATCTGATCTTTCAAGAGCTCAATGGCCAGTGCCACGAAGTGCACCCTGGTGGGCATTGACTCACCGGGAGGCACAAAGCTTTTCATCAGCCTATTTGCATACAAGTGATCACTAGCTCTGCCAGCTGTACTGCCTACACGCGTGTCCCAGCCCTGTCTTAGCACGCTGAGTTCCTTATGGCATCAGTCTTTCTCAAAGCAGAACAGTTTCTATTCCTCCCTTCATGCTGATGTTGTTCTGTGTAGCCTCTGATCTGCTTAAATAGCCAGTGTAGCCATGACTAACAAATCATTTGTATTCACAGCATCAGCTTCAGGGGAAAGACACATGGTGGCTCTCAAGGGATTTGAATGGTGAACAAAACACAAACACTCAACCTGTTTTAAACAAATAATTTTTCTTGCGTCAAAGAAATACGAAGCACTGAGTTGCAGCCTATTCTGAAAGGCCCTCCTCTGACGTGCTGGGTGGTGTTTTTCACTGTAAACAACCACCTCCTTCCTAGCAGTTGGAGTAATCAATAAACAGGGTCCAGATTACTGATTTCAGTGAATGAGGGAGAGAGAGAGAGGAGAATTTAGTTCCATAGCATTCATACCTCGTGTGTATTTATAAATAGGGATAAGCTTTGCCATCTCTTGGTGTTAATTTGATTCCCATTTTTCCATCTGAATATTCTGCTTCCTATCTGTTCAATCAGATGAATACTTTCTTGGCATACTTTGCTGTGTTTTGCAGGTCAGTCATATATAAATGTAGAACCACAGAATCATAAAGTTTGGAAAAGACCTCTAAGGTCATCTAGTCCAACTGCCTTCCTACCACCAATATTGCCCAGTAAACCGTGTCTCATTTTTGTACTTCAAGCGCATTAGCACTAGTTCAGCTTATTTATTTGTATCATACTGTTGGACTCGCATGTATATGAAAAGGAGTGGGATTTGGCCTCTTTTTAGGCTGTTCTACTGACTGGGTGGAGTAGATAGGTTGCTCATTAAAGAACTCCTGTTAAAGCTAATGGAATGTTAAGGAGAGCCTTTTTTTCTTCCTAATGAGGAAAATGCTCCAACTGAAATTACTATTGATATCAGTGGGAAGAAAAAATGGAATTTGTGTTTTCTAAGACCTTTGTTAACTTGGGTGCAATAGACTGTTTTTTGTGCTTTAATGCGCTGATAGACTGTATTTGTTAAGGTGTTGAATTAACGTAAGAAAAATTGATTGATGGAATATTAGATAAATTTTAGGTAGATAAAAACATTAGCACAGAACTTGGCTTCACACACAGTGTAGCCCAACAGAGAAGTCTGTACAGAGGAAGCCCGAAATGTGTGTGTAAGTTCATGTCAGTTGGGTTTTGAAGGTTGTGCTTTATGAGTCCAATACATTAACTGATAGATAGAAGGGAGCAATCAAAATGTAAATAGAAGTTGGTTTACATTAATGCCTGTTTACTGTATATATATATATATATATATTATATATGCTTTTAGGAAGCTGGGCTCAATTTCAAAGCATATCTTTAATTCATGAGTTGGAATTCATTTGAACATTTGTGGCTTAAAAAAAAATACTGTGATTAAAAAATTATGCTTTTTTCTGCATGGAATCAACTTCATAACTTTGCATTATTCCTGTATTGAAAGCTGAGCCAGAAAGGAGTCCTCGTATTTGTTCTGAAAGCATCGCTACCATTTTTAATGTTGTAAAATAATTTTCAGCTGACTGATTGCTTTCGCTGTGACAGCTGTACCTTCAGTAGATTCTAATAAACTCAACTTAGGTTAAAGGCCATATTTCTTTATTGTTATTGGTGTATGCTGCACATATTTGAAGTACCATATGCTGAGGCATATGTTGTAAGGTAGTGTTTCTAGTTATGAATTTATGGTATGTATAAGATAGCTATACGAGAAGATAAAACTGAGCTCTTCTGCTTTCCACTCACAGTAAATAGAGGGAAGGGAGCATCTACTGCTAAGGATGATTTTTACCCTTCTCTTCAGCTGTCCTAGAGTTCCTATCCTTTTGGGTGTGCAAAATGAAGTCATTTGTAGTAGCTCTGTAGGTGACCTGATAATGGCAGTGCCTGATGTAAGTGATAGCCAAGTGTAGAAGTTCATTCTTACAGCAATGATAGTTTAACGTGAGCAGTGGACACGCAGTGACTTAGTGGCCAATTCTCAACGCTGATGGAAAGTTCTCCTGGGGATAGCTTTTATGTGGTGACCTAAGAACCTCGAGTTCAGGAGGCAATTAGGTGACTATCAGGATTGTGTCCTTTAATGCTAGGGTAGCATTTAGTTAATAGCCCATCTACTAACATGTGAGAGATGCATACCCTTTCCCCTCATTTGCGGCCTGTATTATGTGTTATTCGAAACCAAATATTTACACTCAAATCAATGTATGAGGTTTAAATAATTGCTGGGATCTTTACTATGGGCTGGTGTGTTTTGTCTTCTGGAACCTAAGTGGCCGCTATCAAAATAATGTTAAAATGCTAAACTTTTATCACAAAATTCATGTGGGAAAACTTTAACAAAATGCTTGATTATTTTGTAGCTAGGCATACTGTTACTAATGGCTGCATTTAGTGATGGAGGCTATAAACTGTAAATCATACCAGTGTTTCCCATGGCAGAGCAAGCTGCAGTAGCAATCTGACGGTGCCCTTTGACCTCTCTAAGGAAGGCATAGTGGGAAGTATGTGAGGACACTATGCTTGATTAGTCTCTCCCTAGTTTGCCTGGGTAGGAAGATAATTGAAAACACAAAGGACTATGGAAATTGAAGGTTCTGAAATGCACTTTGCAAACACATGCAATTTTAAATCTATAATGCGTCATCTATATCAGCAGTGGACATTGTCTTCATTACCTAAATACAATTCTTCCGCTAATACAGTGCAAATAAGGGTTAGGCAGCATCTGCAGCTATTGTAATCCACACTTCAAAGAGCGGTATCCATTTTATGTTCTTAAAAGTCTAAGAATTAAATAGAAGCTTTAAACAGAAGAACTGTTTGGTTTATTTTGCATTCTCCAATTTGTAGTATTGGGTAAAGAACGAAGTTGAATTTTGTCCACTACGTGATTTTAATAGAAAAAACTAGCAGTGTAGCTTATACTTGACAACAGCCGGGGACTGGGAGAAGAAGGAATTTGGTTTAGCTATTTTAATACACTGCCTCTATAAACTGGTACAAGACTATTATTCTGGATGTTTTCTGGTCTGTTGAGTCCTAATGTAGCTAATCTCCAACAGATAGTACTGCCCAGGGTTCCTGTAAAACAATCATCTGCAAACATATTTATTAACCTTTGTTATTTAGCTTTCTGCAAAGTGCAGGCCACCCTGCTGAACAGTCTACAGCATTTATTTACAATGCTGACTCGTATTAGACATCATTAGGTACATAATAATTATAATAATTATGTGCATTGCTTAGGCTATCCTGCTAAATAACAACCACTTTTATTCAGAAGTCATAATTGCAGCATCTAGGCTTAAAATGAAATCTAATTAGATGTCAGTTCACCCCCTTTCACACATAATCTATATCTCCTGTACAGCTATGAAATCTATCTAGCATAGATTAGTTTGTTTAACCTGAAAAAGGATCTGTATGGTCTGTCAGGTTAAAGCTATAAAGTAGTGAATATTTTATGAAAATAATCAGAATTCTTGCAATGGAACTTCAGAGGTTTCGTATGACTTCTTTTTTTGAAAGAGGCATAATGCTATTTCACAAACCTATTTCAATGGAAATTGGGTTGTCTTTTGCAGCTGTAGTTGCATTGATTGACATAATAGTTCTGTAACTGGATAGTGGGATATAACCGTAAAATTCCCTGTTACAAGTTTTCTGAGTTCTGCATATTTGAATGTGATCTTAATGCAAAGCTGTAGTCTTTGTTGCGTGAGATTAAAGAAGTCTGCAATTTTTTGAGCAAGACAAACTTTTAAGTTGAAGGAAGTATGGAGGTGAACTAGTCCTTAAAACTACATAATGATTCATTTGCTAAACCTAGTTTCTCTCAAAGGAAAGGGTTAGCTCATAACATTGCCAGCGTTAACTGTTTTCTCTGGCATGTGACCCCATTTGCATCTCCATCTAATCTGTTTGCAGGGCAGTAGCTGGCACTGGCCTTACTCTACCTATGGCTGTGAAGCATTTTGCTGTGTAAGAAGTCTCATTAGATGATTGCAAAGGAAGTTTTAAAAGCTTGGGTGCTCCCGGGAAGATAAGTAGAAGTGGTAAAGGGAATAAATGTAATGAACAGATTCACTTCTGAACATCTAACAGGTTACAGGTGTCACAGATTAGGGAGCATGTTCCTTTTAAAAAAAAAAAAAAAGACTGTACGTGAATCTGTTTGAGTACCCATAGCAAGTTGCTCAGTGCTGACTTTTTGTCAAATAGTCTAAATGTGACTGGAAACAGTTATTAGTACAGTAACTGTGCTCGATTATTTCAAAACTGTGAACTCTGCTGTCTAGTAGAGTTATGTTAAGTGGGGTGTTAAGGAGATGATCTGGAGTAGGAAGTGGAGTAGATGTATTCATATCGGTCCTGAGGATGTTTCCACTCTGAAGTCTACTCAGTGTGTTCTGCTAGAGCAGGAAAGTGGCCTGTGGCCATCTGAGTATGTCCTGGTGTTTCTCAGCTTGATCCAGTCCTGCTCCAAAGCCTCCTTGTGCTTCCTAAACACTAAATTGCTTTCACACGGTCATTTTCAATTGTAAAGCCATTTCTTCCTCTTCCCACAGAGTCCTTGTGCTCTCTTCATCTTACCCTACCTTTCTGCCATGGATTTCCCCTGACTACATGTAACTAAATTTAAGATTTTGAAATTAAAATTCTCCCTTCAGGAGAATTCCTGAGTCTGGCTGCCTCCAGGCACTGCTCTGACATTTAAGTGCCAAGGTATTGACTGACTGTCTTTGATTTCTGAGTTGGGTTCTGTGTGTCAGCTTTGGGTAGCCCCTTCTTAATAAAGGGAAGTTGTAGTTTTCCACTGAAGAGCCTTATTCTGTTGTGTTAGTCACCTGTAACTTGTATGTATGTAAAACTGTTCGGATTTATGTTTTCCTTTTGTGGCCTGGCACATTGTTGACCTCATTGCCATAACAGACTAGTACTAGTTTAATTCTAGCTTGTTGCATCAATGCCACCCTTGGTAATAACTTGTCTTTCCTTATCCCTTCACAAAAGGGTATCAGGAAGGCATATGACTGTGAAGAACTCCAGCACCAGCAATTTAGAGTCTGTCTGGTCAGTCTGTGGGCAGTTCTGTGTACGTAACTCCTGAAAAACCACTTGGGTCTCTGTTTTCACTGTAACTGCTATAATCTCCAGCAATGATACCTCATCTGGCTTAAATCTGTATTGTTTGTATGCTGATAGGAACATTACTGAAGTGATAGTATGCTTAGCGTGGTTGATGATTTAAAAAAATATATATATATATGTAAACATCAACTTATTGCTGCAATGGAAGTAAAGTGCACCATATGAGCTCACACAAAGACATATGTATAAATGTGTATGTTATCTGGGAGACTGCCTTCTGAAGTTTTCAGCCAGAATTTTAGAACTTTTCCCCTTGGGGTCTCACTGAAGCACTGACATCAACCTTTCATGTTTTACATCTATTTATCTACTTCATTCTGGTTGGCCAAATCCCTTATCTCTTTATAATTCTGAGCATGCATACCTATTTAATGCATGTGTATATCCACAGGCATTTCATTCATCTTGGTTGTTCTGATTGAGACATATTCATCCTGGAAAAGAGGGGTGACAAGTATTGACAGGTACAAGATATTAGGAAGGTTGCAAAAGTAAATCTGCTTCAGGAGTTTTGGAATAGTTAACCAATGAACTTTGAATGCCATGAAAGTTCAAGTTCAGCTTATACTTACTCTGCAGTGCAGTGCTGTGCACTGATACTTTCTTTTCCTTGTGGCACAATACGAATTGTCTTGTAAGGCATTGCTGCCATAATTTGTTTTCCTCCTAGCTAGTGAGTCAGAAGTTGCTTGCATTTAAATGATCTGAAAATGTCGTATGAACTGTGAGAGACAATAATTTTGTAGGCTGACATAGACCAAATTCTTTCAGTAGTCTTACCTGTAAGATCTACCCAAGTGCAACACCTTGCAGTTGGCCTTGTTGAGCCTCGTTTCGGTCATGTGGGCCTACTTCTCAATCTTGTTCAGAATAGCAGATAGTAGGTTATTTAGGAAAGTCTGAATGGATGAAAAGAGGGGGTTGCAGTCTATCTCTGCTTTATGGGGTTTACTTGTTTTAGTGTCATTCATGATTTGGATGTGTATGGTGTCACGCAGAAAAGGCTCAGTGTTATTTCAGACAAGTCTTGTGGTAGAGACGCTCAGGAGTCTTCTGTAAACAGGAAAATCGAGCAGGTAATCAAGCACCTGATTAGATATGAAGTGAAAATTAACATATTATCAAGACTAGAAACTTGCATTTCTCTAAATAATAATTGTTCTGTTAAAGCTGTAAATTAGATAAGGGTTTTCTTGGTCAATAGACAAAAAAAAAAAGTTTTAAACTGTGTGGATTCCCTTGTGAAATACTTGGAAATCATGAGCAAGGAAGTAATAGGATTATAGGTATACTTTTTTTCTGCTCTTTGGAGAGAAGTGAAAACAATTACTTAAAAAATATGGAGATCTTTAACAGCGATATTGTATATGGGAATAAGACCAAAGAAAGGATTGATCTCTGACTCTGGAGTGGAAACTGTTAGAACAGTTCAAAGTTTTAATTTCTAAAAGGCCAAGAAGATGTGAAACTCATTCAGTGGTGCCGCTATACTGTGTGGAAACAATAAAATTAGGTTTTAAAGTAAGATAGCTTTACCCAAATACTGAAGGTTACTGAATATTTTTATGTCATACAAATGTATCATAAGATACTTAAGGTACAGCATCATTACTCTAATTTACCTGAGGTAACTCTTGAGAATTATTTTGGATATCCGCATTATGTGGGAATCTTCAATCTAGAAACAAACATCAAATTCAGTAACTGAAATCTGAAATTAGACAGTGCCAGGTGAAAAAAGTGCAGGTTTTCAAAGGAGAGATGGTGAACGCTAATTACATGAGTTGTCTAGCACTTAAAGCATTAAGAGCAGAATATGAATATTTAAAAATGTTGTGATTCACCACCAGCCAAGGGTGCTCTCCTACAGCATCTGACTTGTGCTTTGCAGGTGATCCAAATGCTTCACCAAGGCTGTAAGTTTACAAATATTTGTGCACAAAAAGAGCTGAGAAAGGACCTGAGAGTGCATGCTTGTTTTTGTGGAGAGTCATCACCCTTGCAGAGCAGATTCTCTGAGTGCCTCAGTACCATTTTCACTAGTGTAATTACGCTCCTTCATGCTCAAATCCATTCAGTCAAAAAACCTGAGTGGTCTTATTTTTTGGTTTGCTGGCTGGGTGTGAATACTGTGATCCTGCTTCTCCCCTTAATTTTCAAGGTCCCTTGACATGTTCATCTTCTATCAGTTGTACCACAGGGTCTGTCTGTGTGGTTTAAGGCTGGTTGCACAGAGCAGAGTGAACATGATCTGGCTGGCATAGATACAACCAGTACAAGAGGCTGCTGATTCAGCGGGAGACGGTTACAAAAGCACTTCTAAGGGAAACCACAGCATGAGGCAACACTGTCTATAACAAGAAAAAGGAAGGATGGAAACAATCTCTTAAAAATAAAGTGCCTGACTCTAGTCTTGCTTAAAACTGGAATAAGTCAGGCTGCTGAAATGAGCGCTGATCATAGGGTAAATGAGGTCTGATTCAGGTCCTGTGTCTGACTAGTGAGGTGTCTGTGAGCCTAGAACAAAGCAGGTACAACACCCTTGAGAGAGACAGTTCTCACCCCACTCATAGCCAGTGTAATTCAAGTGGGTTTTCTGTGAATATGTTTGCTGGCAGTTCTTAGTAGAAAAAAACGTATGGGTAAATCCTTCCTGTGCAGAAAGAGTGCTGCTTCTGCAGCCAAAACCTGTTAGCTTTATTTGTTAAATATTACGCTGCTTAGCTGAAGAAGGCAGCAACAGAATGCAGTGTCTTCTGGAAAGGAGTCCTCCGTGTGCATCCTCTGACAAATGTTGAAAGGGGAAGAAATTGCAAGACCAAATATGTTTGTACTTTTTGATATATTGTTTCTATATTATGAAACTCTGGGCGTGATTGGTATACATATCACAATAATTCAGTTTTAATAAAGGAAATTTGGGTCAAACTGTCTTGGGACTGCAAAACGCCATTAACAGGATGTTGATAAATATACGATAGGCCTGGGAGCTCACAGGGGCATCACTCTCTCTTTCATTTCATTTCTATGCCATTGTCTGTATAAAAGAGTTGAGGCTAAAGTTTTTCAAATGGGGATGCTTTAAAATAAGTATGTTAAAGATAGAAACCTGGTGAGATGGCTGAGGGTTTTTTGTGTTTATTTGTTAAATTAACCTAAGGTTTTATAGTTCACTTGCTTGCAGGGTTAACATAAATACTGGAACAGGCCCTGTCAGAAGGAACTTTATCTTGATTTTAGTGGCAGTAGAATCAGCTCGGAGTGAACAACTTGTAGTCCCATATGCTACACTGCCTCAGGGCTGCATCAATCCTGGAAATTTATTTTGAACTCTGTCTGGAAATTATTGAATACATTCAGTGAAGAAGTATTCAAAAATATTCTGATCCTTCTATGGAATGGATAGTGAAAAGGCAGAATATTTATCCCTGTATTTTTGCATTAATTGAATGCATAGCTTCTTGGCTTACAGAATGACCTTTTCCACAAATAGAGTTAAAATATTTGTGTTAAACATTAAAAAGGCAGAGGAAAAACATGAGTCACATTTGTTTAAGAGCTGGAATTATCGTTATCACAACATGTGTGATTATATGCAAAATGGCGAAGTACATTAAAGAGGGAAAATGATCTTTTTTTTTTTTAGAAATTGACTCCCGACATCTGGTAACGGTGTATTTCGCATCAGAGAAATATGTCTTGTTCACAATGTACCTAAGATCTCTGTATTTAGATTTTGATCCTGCAGAAGTATAATTGTGGAAGAATACTCTGAGATATGATTTATCGAACTAAAATGCTACCACACAAAACACAAATATCAGCTTCTTTTATTTTCTGTCACCCTCTGTATGTTGTAAGGCGGCAGCAGAAGTAACTTGCATTGAAGTTTAGTATTTGCTTAGTATTTGTAAAAGTGCAGTGCTTAGTATTTGTAAAATACAGTGTCTCTGGTTTAAAAAAAAAAAAAAAAAAGATGTGGCCAAAAAAGCTTATTTGTTTGGGTGACTGCAGTGTGACAGTTCTGTTCTTGCTGATGTCATTCATTAAGTGGCCTAATATTTTTTCTTAGTATGATGTGACTATAGGTGGCGAGTGATACCTGCAGGAACACAGGCAGCACTCTGCAAATCCAGCTATTTTTGCAAGCATAGGTACATTAGATCTAGTGTGTGTAAGCTTAAAAAAAATAAATAAATAAATTTTGAAGTTGATATAAATCATCCTACAGCAGACGTTGAGAGAGATGTTTCTCAGTTAAAACCCTTGGTGATCCACAAACCTTACGTGCTTTAGAAGTGAACAATTACAGCAGTTGGGAAATTAGATGCTTTTTCTCTTTTAGAGGTATGTAACTGATTGGTATCTCTGTTTCCCACAGCAGTGATTCATAGCAGATGAAATATATCGAAGTTTTTTTCTCTCTTATGCACACAGGGTATGTCAGGCCTTGTGATTTCGCAATCTTTATAAGCTTACACTCTGTTAAGTGGACCATGCTGCCACACAGTGGAAGTCTGATACGCTCTGTCTTCACCCTTCTGAAATCACACAAATATAAAGATGAAATAATAGCATTGGGTCATTTCTGTAATAATTAACTGCACATTTATACTCCTAGCATATCACTGTTGATGTTTACTATTTGATCAAGTATGATGGATGCCTTGTGGTTGCAAATTCAGATTAGCATAATTTCATCACCAAGGGACCTATGAAAAGGTTCAATTATAGAGCAATCTCATTAATACCAGGGCTTGTTAAACTAATAGAAATAGACACCCCAACAGCTCTGATATGTATACGTGTGCTTGGAATATAATTAAAGGAAAAGTAACCCATACCTGAAACAAGTGTGAATGATATGATTCTATATGACTGTGATGGACTAGGCTGACTGCAGTAAATGCTGTTACAGTATAGAGAATGTTTTGTTACATCTGCTCAGAGAAAATAATGTCAGCGAAACTTTAGGCAACCTTTCTTCTAAAATGGTAACAAAAGATTTATTCTTCGCCTTTGATAACCATTGTTTTACCTTTTGATAGAAAGCTGTTGAATTTGTGCTGCCCATTGATAGGGCTAGCATTAAAAGTAGTACGCCCACACGCCCTTTTTGTTAACCTCTTGATTTTTAAGCAGCCATTTTTCTGAAACTTGAAGTGGGAGAATAAACTCCAAAGAAGAGTTGTGGTAAGGAAACTTGTAGAAGTCCTATTTCTTGTAGCTGTGAATCTGAGTGGGCAGTCAGCTCTATCTTGGGGGTGCACAATTCAGATTTTCTGGAAAAAGAGAATAGAAAACTACTGCAACTGGCATCTGTCATTCATGTGTGACAGGAAGGAGTTTGAAGTCCAAGCAACAATCTTGCAACTGCGAATTTTTGAGTGACAGGCAAACTTTTTGCCTTCATTTTTTCATCATCAGTTAAATGCAGTAATACTGAAGCTGTGTGGGAATTTTCTTTTTCCAAAGATGATTTTTTTTTCTGTGTCAAGACAATTAGAGTCCTTACAAAATTTTTCTTAAAAAGTAGTTTGTATATTGATTGTCACATAATCATTTACTTTGAAGTACACCTTATTTATACTCTGTTATATACAACCGTATCAGACCAGTGAAGATCCAGAGATGTGGAATGGTTCTCTGTTTTGAACCCCTTCTGTTGAGGGCTTGACATTAGCACCCTTCGTCTCATTTGAACTGAGGGCCTATTCTAAACATTTTGATATAAAACACGTCTTTGACCTTGACAAATCATAGTATTCTGAGCAAATTTTTTTTTTTTTAACAAAAGAGTATTTCTGGTGCTATTAATACCTGTTTTTTAAGGGGAGTTGTATACTAAAAGCTGAATGACCAGTATCATGAGCTCTGAGCTCTCACGGGCTTTAGTCTTTCTGCAACACCCCTAGAAATTGTATGGAAAGAGAGAACCATCGCTTTCATGGCAATGCTCAGCAGCAGCACATTTGGAGATATGCAACAGGAAAGGGTATTAAAATCCTTTTGGCCTGGCTGGATATAAGTTACTGTCTTTTCTGTAGTTTCACATTAGAAAAAGCAGATCCCTCATCCCCACCCATCTGACTTGGTAACAGTGAAGGTCATTTGGAACCAATTTGATTGTTTTCTCTTGTTCCCATTGCAGGTGATGTACAAATGACCAAGCTTTAATTTGAGGAATGGTGAACTTCTCACTGGCTAAGATCTTGTGTATTCAGGGAAGGCTTCTTCAGAATTCACTAAAGTGTAAATTTGTTAGTTCTATCCACAAAAGCCCCATGAGCCTATTCTTATTTGACTTAGTTTATACTGCTTAATAAGGGGTTTCCAAAAAAAAAAAAAAGAAAGAAAATCCACTCTCAAGCAAGAATAAGAGTGTCAACACAGTCATGCATCTAAGAAAACCTTCTCTTTCAGACAAAGTCTTGTGACACAAGAACATTGGCTCTCAACAGAGTAAAAACTTCCAGATTTTGACACAATCCTTTCCATTATTTCTCCAGTCCAAATGGCTTTAGTTCAGCCTTGCTTAAAAGCCAAAACTGATGACTGCTTAAAAGAACCATGACTAAATGTCATTTAACTTGAACCTTTGTGAAAAGCAGTGTTGGATGGTCATCATATACACAAGGCTGTGCGCACACTGCTCTTCGTGTGACTTTGTATAAAGTGTCCTGTGTTTTCTCTTATTCTTCCAGTGATGCTGATGATTCAGGTCCTACAGCTGAAGCTGCTTTTTATGATATATAGTGGCTTTATACACTATTTAAACAAAACAAAAAAGAACAGAAATCTTTTGTTAAATCTAGGAATAATTACTCTTTAGCACTAGGCAGTGCTCTTCTGTATCCCAGAGTATAGTAGGACTGACTCTTCGAGGGTGTTTTTTTCTTTGCTAACTTCACCAACTTTAATTAGCTTTGAATCATGCATTTTTGTATGATATCTCATGTTCCAACGATCAAGCTCTTCATCAGTTAGTAGTCATAAAAATTATGAATGTCTGCAGAATGCTGTAGGAATTGAAAGCTGCAGCAGAGCATGGAAATAAGTATTGTAAGCACGGACAGCATCTGAGGCAAGAACTTTTTGGCAACTATAACTAGCTCCACTAAAATGGATCCTGTTCAGAATACAATAATGCTCTAACAATTCATTGTTGAATCTCATGTTTCCTTTTGAGACCTAATTTTTTTCTTAAATTAATTTTTATAGGGATGTATATACACTCTGATTCCATCACATGAAATTATTAAATCTACAAGTACTGCATTTTTTATCACTTATTTGATTTTCTGCAATTTTAAGCAAAATATCACAATTCCAGAAATACTTGAAAGCTGATGAATGACTCATACTGTAGTTCATTGAACACCCTAAAATATTCAGTGACTCAGAGTCCTAGCATAAACCAAAGGTTCAAAAAAGACCCTGTTGTTCACAATACAGAGGTACAAAATCCAAAGACTTATAAATCAGGTAGTATAAGCTGTTCCTGCTTTTGTGCTTGTCACTTATCAAAATTCTAGCTAATACTGTGGATTTTTAAAACTGTGTAGTGCAACCTAATAATTTTATGGTAAGAAATTGTCTGTTTGCTAGATTAACTGAAATTTGTGGTAATTAGTTAAGTGCAAGAGTGTAATGATCTGGAGTAGAAGAAAATATGACACTGGAACACTGGAAATACTTCTCAAAGCATAAAGCAGCTGCGTGATACAGTTCTACTACTTAAAATTACAATAGCTGTGTAGCTGGCTTTCTGAATGATTCAGCTGTTTTTGTTTTGAACACCAAAAGCTTTTACTTGTTAGGGCAAACTGATCCCTCCATAGTCTAATGTCAGTGTCTCTGGTTGAATGGATAATGCAGGGAACGCTGTAGAATAACCTGATCAAGAACTAAGAATATTTGAGGAACAAAATTTGCTTGCATTTATTTACTATCTGAAAGAGGCGGTCTTCAAGGGATACTGTCAGTTGCATGTATGGGTGTCTTTACTAAATTTCTTATTCCTGATCTGGTTTTCATCTAGTATCACTTTACATTAGCATACTGCTTTTGGTGGGACTAGACCAACATCCATGTAATGATGCCATAGAGGAAAGAAGAAATAGCCTAGTCTTTGACAACTGCAGTTTTCTTTGGAACTCAGTGATGTTTTGAGGTATGACCATTCCTACACAGAAATGTGATGGATAATATCCTTTCTGAAATCACATTACCACAGTACTTAGTAAGTGTAGTGACAGTTCAGCTGGGGTTTAGGTGGTGATAATGTTTTGTTTGATCCGAATTTTGACAGTGTACCAAAGGTAACCGAGAATCATGTGGTGGTTTGTTCTGCCTCAGAAGTACTTTTGGAGAAAAGCAGGTGACTCAAAGTACCTTTTTAAGAAGACTGAACATAACTTGTATTTGAGAGTTTCATTGAGGGACTGAGTTTCTGTCAAAATACAGTCTCCAGAGCAGAGAGAAAATGGTAGATATGAGAATAAGTAGGTATCACAGGAAACAGTAGAACTGTATAATAATGTATTACTGTACCCAGTAGAGTTAGAAACGTCAATCTAATACAACAGGCATATTTCTTATGTGTAGATTTTTAAAGTAAGAAAACATAGACCTGTGCATATGACTTCTAAATGAATCCATAAGCATTGAAACATTCCCTGCCAAGGTGCAATATCATTGATCACAACTGGGGCTTATTGTTATTAAGGTTTCAACAACATTTGTATTAACAAGTCACTTTTGTATCGTAAAAAGGCAGAGGGTTGATAGGCATTAAAAAAACAGCTGCATCATAGCAAGCAGCCAAGAGCACAATGGGTGTCAATAGGAGGTAAAACTACTCCCGCTGAGACAAGTGAAGAAGAAAAATGAAACAGGAGGATTTGTTCCAGCAGCCCTGTCTAATTGTTTATTCCCTTCTCATTCCATCCTAGTCACTTAAGGGCTATGGCTTCTGTCATGTAAAATAAAATTAAAAAAAAACCATAGCTTGGGCTGCTCAGGGTTTGTCTTACTGTAAATGAGTGGGATTTGGGTGCTGCAGAGCTATGGGCAGGGTGATGGCATGTTACCTTTTCCTCATTAGTTACAAGGCTTTTACTTCAGATAAGTGCTGTGTGAGTGTATGACCTCATAAGTGGCCCCAACCAACACTAATAGTCTGCTTCAGCAAGGAGATTAGGTTCCACTAATAGTGTCACAGCATGAAATAAGATGCAACATCGTAACTGGGGGAGAGGAAGTGGAAGAAAAGTAAGAAACTTGAACAGAAAAGGACAGCTTAAAGATACAAAAGTCAGTGATAGCATAGGGTGTCTACAGCCCATTGATAAAAGTATATTTTGCAGGCTTCATGTGTGGAAATAGACATTTTAAAAGAGTGTGGATAGTGGCTTTCCTTCCCTGGGGCGGTTGCAGCTGGCACCACAGATCTTGGCGGTCCTGGTATGCTTGGTCTGTGCAGAAAAACGAGCACACGCCTCTGCTGTGGCTGAGCTCCAGTGCGTAATGCAGAACTTGTTCATAGCAGCAGGTTTCCAGCAGGTTCACGTTGCCCCATGGACCTTTCAGGGTTGTGAGCAGCAGTTCCTCACTGGATTCATTGCATTGGTTCTAACAATGGAGGACTGAAACATTTTTGCTGGGAACTTTCATTCAAGTGCAAGCTGACCTGGACCTTCTCTCCTCAGAGGCATATGTCATTCTTCCTTCAGTGTTATATGTAAAAATGCGAATTTTTTCATCACTGGAAGTGTTGAAGCTCATGTGGTATCCTGGAAGAACAAATCAGGCATTTCCTATAATCTGTAGAAGGATCTTCTATAAATATGGGATGTATGTTGTAGAGGAAACAAAGCTGTTGAAGTCAAAAGCTTGCTACCAAGTGAAATGCATCTTATGAATTTTATTATCACTGTTATCTTACCCACTTAGGCTTGAAGAGCTGCAACAACTTAACAAATTGGTTCAAATATTCTTTCTTGGTTCTAGAATTAGTAAAACCTGGAAGCAGAATTTCTGCTCCATGTTATAGTATTTCTAAGTTATTGGAGCTCATCACATTTGTGCTGACTGAATTTCCCAGTAGGTTGAGGTTGGTTAGTTGGCTCATGTATACGAAAGGTGTTTTGGCCCTTGTCATTTCTCAAATTTTTCCATGTATAACAAATAAACGAGGGGAAAGGTTTAGGTTAGGCTATGCTCACTTTCACGTCAGATACAATCAATAGAATCTCACATGCTAGGAGTTGGGGTACAAACTAAGTACTACATCTTCTGTTTTCCAGCTGTCTTACATGCAAAAACAATGGGTAAGAAAATACTTGAATTGGGATATGATTTATTAAATAATGAAACATTGTAAGGAGTTCATTAACCTGTGAGAAATATGTTAATGTACTAGCATGAGAGACTTTTTTTTATTCCTGAAGGCTATTGTTGTTACTGTAACTTACAAGCTGATTTAGAGCTCTGTAGCTTTGAATAGTTGTGTATCAGGCTTAGAATCATAGAATTAGCTAGGTTGGAAAAGACCTACAAGATCATCTAGTCCAACCATGCACCTACCACCAATAACCCCACTAAACCATGTCTCTCAACGCTATATCTAAACGTTTCTTGAACACCTCCAGGGACAGTGACTCAACCGCCTCCCTGGGCAGCCCGTTCCAGCGCCTGACCACTCTTTCAGAAAAGTAGTGTTTCCTAATGTCATAATGTCATAGTTTGGCTCAAAGAGTTGCAGTTTGGCTTGCCAATGACAGCTACTGTCCTGGATGAGTTGTGCACTTTAATGTCTTGTACCTAAGCTTTGTGGAATTCATGGGCTTGACATCCACAGGCCCAATTTCCCTGAGGAGCACATGTTCGTAGATGTACTCAGAGGGCAGAAATGAATGCAGTGCTTCAGTTTCCTTTTCCTGTCACACAATTCTTAAATTGTGAGTACAAAGGCAAATGTTCTGAGCTCTGCTTTTGGGGGGAAAAGTGAGCTTTGGATTTCTATGCTGCTATAAAGACCTGCCTCCTCCCTCCCTTCCCTCCCACCCCCCGCCAAAAAAAAAAAAAAAAAAAAATTAAAAAATTGGTTCCTGCAGTAGAACCAGGTCAGAAATCTGGAGTGGAAGCTTTGGTCACCTCACTCCTGCTCTGGTCGCCAGTCTACCTCAAAGGGACACTGACCGTCCCTGGGCCTAGGTCTGGTGGGCTCGTTTTTGGATGAATGCTCTAGCCACTAGACTGCAGCATGAAACAGTCAGGAGCACAATCTGTTGTGGCAGCTGTCATTGTGGAATTTATCTCCTATTCTGATCACAACACTGAAGTTTAAGGCAGAGGTTTCCAGATGTGTATTCAGCAGGTGCCACAGAGGGGTTTGGTAGCTAGTAGCTTAGGGCAGTTAGCGCAGTGTGGTCAAGCTGGCATTCAGCCTAGACATCAGACTATGGATGTAGTTTTTGAAGGCATGTGCTGCTCCGCGTTGCTTTCTCCTCATAGGTTTTGGCAGTGGTTCTGGGTGCTTTTGTAGTAAGTACACTTCTCAAAGTTCTGTGCTAACTTCAATAGAGACCTGCTGAAGCCTGAAAGTGATGGCTGTGGTTGTTGTCACAGTTACTGTACAGTGCTTGTGTACTAGCCTTCTTTAACAAGATAGCACTACATAGCTAGGGCTGAGGCTGGGTCCCAGCTCTCACCAGTTTACTGTGTGACCTTAAGAAGCGCATTTAGGCTTGGTAGTTTACTACTGTCCTCACTAAATTGAAATAATACTCTGCAGTTCCTGCACAACGTACTCTTTTATGTGAGACAATATTTATGATATGAAATACACCATAGACAGTTGGCACATCTTCCACATAATTTCCGTCTTGGAGAGGCATTGCAAGAGTAGTGTGGGGAAGCTTCCACTGCTATAGATTTGTTGCTTCTACCTCTCCATGGTTCTGTGAATGGAAAGCTCAGTCTCGATATAGTTATAATACCAATTTCATCGTCTTCTAATTTCCTTCTTGGCAATGCCACTAAACAAGTAAATAGATAGGAAGCAAGAGATCTGCTGTTCTCATTTCTTTGCTAGATGAACATAGAAGACTCTCTGTGTGCAATTTGTAAGCTTCATGTATTTCTATGATTGTACCTAAATTTCATAAACTAGCAGGATTAGAGCATCGTTTCTGCAGGATACACCACCATTCTTTATTGAAACTCCATTCAATATATCTGCTGCAGGTTAAGAACTGATGACTGCTCCCAAGACTATTTGAAACACTCTGGCCACTGACCTTAGTTGTTACCACCCTCATTTCCCAATATGCCACAGATTTGTACTTACACTCTCTCTGGGAGCTCTTGAAGCTGCAGGAGGCTGGACGTGACATTGGCTCTGATCCCAGTGCCCTCACACATGACCCCAATCAGCTTCACTACAATTCTCATGATACCCACAGGGTTTCCAGATGGGAAGAGAAAAATAAACGTTATCAGCACAGTCCAAATGGAAAAGGCTTATTTTTTCCATAGACAGTCTTTACTGATACATAGAAGTTATTATTTTTTTCTGTGTGTCAGAATGGTTTCATTTATTAAAGCAAGGGAAATATGTCAAGCTTACTTTGATTGTAAGATTCCCTTTTTTCCTTTTAAAATAGGAAATAATGCAAAAAGGAATTACAATTTTTTTAATGCAGCCTGTACTCCTCATCAAAACCTGCAGTCCGTGATATGGTAGGAATTGGCCATGAAATCTTTAGCTAACCTGTGCCTTATAGTGAACGTTAGTTTCAGCTATACTAAAATAATACTTTTATATAAAAGCAAGTCCAAGTCACAAATCAAATAATAATGAGAAATTCTCACCCTAAAAACAGCTAGATGCTAGAGGTGCCTCTTAATTTCATAGGAAAGGATATCTCCTTGTTTTGCAATGTATTTTATGTACTTTGAAAACAAAACCCTCTGTATTGGTTGGCAAAATTTTGTATTTGCATGTGTTCATGAGTTCTCACTCCCCCTTCAAGTTGTAGATGTGCCTGGACTTACGCTATAATCAGCCATGACTAAGAGTTTTTGAATGAGTAGGTAATGTCCTTGACTGATTTATCGCAAAATGTAATTAACTCTTAGGGTTTTTGAAAAATTGTGATCTTCGTTTGTTTAGCTATATTTTCTTTTGAGACAGTTGAGAACACAAGTAAAACATTGTTTTGTTTATTCCTGACCCTATAATCTTTCTGCTTCTTTTCATATGGAAATATTTATCTTGTCATTCAAATTAAATATGGTTTTAAAATAGGTATTTGAGATACCCTGAAATGACATCGTGTGAGGCGTATAAATGTTGCTCACTTACAATCACAAGTTTTTCCAATGCCTTCAATCTACTGAAAATAGAATTAATTTTTGCATACTGAAAAATATATCTACCCCTATCTCTTCACTCTCACAGAACATCTGTCTTTTGTGGTATCTTACTAAAAGAAGAACACTACTTAACATTGAAAAGGTTGAAGAAGTAAAACGAATATAGCCTCACAGGAATAAGCAAACAGAGCTGAGCTTCACACCTTTACTCTGCAAAAATGTATCTTTATTTAATGACAGACTGGAAATTTTGGACACTGATATATTGCACTGATAGTCTCTACATCTGAGTCTGCTGGGTATTAATGGAATATAAAATTCACCCTGTGGAGGAAATCTCCAAATGACCAGTAGGAGTGGAATGGCGTATCAGCCTTGCATGTACACCTGCATGGTCAGTACCAGGGCAGGTTTCTCATCAGCACAGGTCCCATCCCATATTGTGATGGGACTTCTTTAAGAGCCTGATCAGAGTGTCTTCTCTCCATTCCAATTCAGTCCTTGCCTTGTCTGCTAGGATCACCAAGAATGCTTTGAATTAGTAAGAACTATGATAAATTGCTAATCTAATTAACTGCAATTTTTTAATCAGCTGAGCTACAATCCAGCATGCTTTGTAAATGCACTAACAGCACCTTCAGAACAAATTTGTTTTATAGGTAGTAATTAAAATAAATATTTAATCTTTCATTGCACGGGAAGTAGCTGGCTGAGCATAATATGACTGTATTAATCATCTCAAGACCACGATGTCAGTAATTAGCTCAAAAACTTAAGTTGCTTTGGCTTCTCTATAAATTATATAGTAGCAATCTCCCTCCTAGTCTTTCCAGCCAATCTTTTTCCTCCTTACTGTCTTAGTAAATGCTGTGGACATGATGAGGAAGTGTCTCTTCAGGACACAGATGACAGAAGATAGAGGTGAAGATTTTCTTTGATCCACTGCCTTCAAAGTTCCATTAGAGATAGCAATTATCAGAGCTGTTAACGGAGCAGAGCTTTTGATGGGCACTCAGTTTGTAGTATTCAATCTTGGTAGGATAAGCAAGTAAACAAAGAGAGTGGGTAGCAATTGCAAAAAAAAAACAGATACCTGTCTTCCTTGGCACAATCCTGGACCTTTAAGAGCAAGCGTGCATACACTTGTACTAGGGCAAAGATTTGTTGTTCTATGTCCGTTTGTGTCAGATCCTTGAAGTTTTGGCCTGTTTCTTGATTAAAATAATCTCTGCTAAGGAATCTGTCTTGATTATATGGATGTCCAGTTTTGTTGTACGTAACATTTACTGTCAAAGATGAATGCCACCTAGACAGTTAACTGAGTAAATATTTAAGTGCCTGAGTACACACATAGCTGTGCAGAAGTAATTCATACATAGAAGTGCTCCATTAAATAAAACTAAGATTTAAAAGTTTTCAGAATTGGAGCCTGAAATGAATATTTCTCCTATGCTCCTACTTTTCCCAGTCCCTAACTAGTGACCCATGAAATAAGCAATGTGCTGAACTATAGAAAACTATCATTGTTGCCTCACTTTATATTTAATAACAGCCAGGTATTTTTACTGCCAGATACATGCTGGGCTTTTGATGACATTTATGACATAGAATGGCCAGTGAGATTAATCACAGCTCTGTATTCTTTAAAGATACCCATGAGGATAGACTTCTGCTCCTGCTTTCAATGTTAAGATGGTTTTCCCCACTGCAACTCAGCACACTGCATGCTCTTGCAAACCTTTCACTTTTAACATATCTACTTAATAAAAATGCTTTCAGTGACAGTGAAAAATTGGACCCATCAATGTGTTACCAACCTGTATTTCCATTGCTACCATCTAGACTAGTAGAGAACCACTGCACTCAGTGAGAGTCGGTGATGCTATTACAGGCTGACAAGGGCATATTGAAATACTTTGGGCACAGATTGCACAAATTCTCTTATAATTTTATCTTTAGAAGGGGGCTTGCAGTAGAGATAATTAGGAAGTGTTAGCAAACAGGGCATAACAGGAATCAGTCTGAGAACTCAGAGAGAGGAGAAATTGTAAGTGACTGAAAGATAAATATGTGCCTTCCTGTTAAGGATAAAAGAAGCAACAAGTAAATCCACTATGCAAACCGACGAGATTACAGCTCAGGTGCTGTTTTTTAAAAGAGGAAAAAAAAATCAATCTTATTCTCAGATAAGGTAACTCTTAATAGCTCTGCCGGGGACATCAGCAATGCTACCCATTGACTGCACTGTAGTTACTACATGGTTCATCTTAAACACTGCAAGTTGTGTAATGTCCTAGCAAAAATTAGCAATTGTAATGGTAGAAGTGGCAGTCCTAACAAATAGGCAATTTTCTGCACAGCATCCAGCTTAAGTCAGAGCTGTTTGGTCACTCCTTAGGAACAAAAAAGATGTTTGTACAGGGTGTGCCTCAGGCTACTTCACGTCTGTTCAATCGAGATGAACTTAAGTGTGCTAAGATGTCAGTGAAGATGCTTGCAGTGCTGGATGGAAATGCTGGATATGGTCCATAGGCAACTGCAGAAGCCACAGTAAGATGAAGGTATCTTATTATCCTACTCCCTCAAAGAGTGTGTTGCTTTACTGCAATCCAAATCTCAAACATTAAAGTTTGGGAAATACTGTGGGGAAAGATTCTTTTTTTTTTTTTTTTTAATTTTTAAAGAAGAATGGGACAGGGAAGAGGAAAACCAAAACACTGTCGGGTCAGTGAGACCTACTGCTGATAGCACTTCTCTGTCCTACCACAGGTTTGAACACGTGCTTGGCATACAGATGATGTAGATTCAGAATTGAGCAGTATTAGGGAACTGCAGTTGGATCTCCAAATCCTTGAGCAGTTTTAATTAACCAGAGTTTTAGCTATTGCAGTGCAAGCCTGCTTCTTGTGCCCAGGCCAAGTGATTTCTGTAAAACCAAACGCAAAGTTTGTGTTGCCCTCACTGCGTAGCCTGAATTGTTCCCTAACCCACAGTAAGTTATAATACAGCAGTAACATACTCAGAGTTGGCTCGACCCTTTGAAATGCAAATTAACAGTTAAGTAATTAATAGGTGCATTTGACCCTGCTTGAGCACTGCCAAATGTTGAGTCTGTTTTTCCAAAACTGAAGATCTGCTGTGTACATTAGGGTTCTGTTTAATAGTGCACACAATAGTCATATAGCTTCACCAGGCACCAGTGCTGAGTCAAGTCACTGTAAGGCCGTGCTTCCTTTCTCATGGCCCTCTTGCCTTTGAAGTTAAGCTGCAGCAGGCTCAGCTGTGCTCAGCAGGAGGGATGAAGGTTTGAATATTCAGATTTCATCTCTGTTTATAGTACGGGCTTTTGAGATGTAGGAATTCTGTTACAATGTCCAGTTTTTGGGGGAAGGGTTGCTGAGGTTTTTAATGGGTCCTGAGGAGCTTCAGCCATTATACAAACCACTTGCAGGCTCCTTCTGCTCATGCCAGACAATAACGGCCTCATGGATCTAGAGGCACAATAACAGGTACTTTCAAAAGACCTTCTTAATTGTGTCTCCGATTCTACTTCTCATTGTTTCATTGTGGCTGCATGCTGCAGCATACAATATTTAGTCTTCTCAATATAATTAGTATTGGTGTAAGGTAGATACTGGTGTGCTGTGGTTTTCTGCAGTAGCTAATGCATGTGCGCACAAAGCACACAGTCTGCTTGGTTTCCAGAAGGAAAAAGTGTGAAGCCTGATAATTTAACAAGGAAGTAATGGATTTTTCTAAGCCCTGTGTCCTTAACCACATGCAGTATTTTCATGTAGATACACTCATGTCATAGCACAGTGTCCACGAAGGGAAAATAGAAGAGTATCTGCTTGCCTCATCCTTTCATTCAAAGTCTACACAGGCAGCAAAGAGCCTGTCTATTTTGATATTTCTACCAAATATTTCTATGTTTCTACCAATTGACCTGGGAAAGATACGCAGAAGTCTCACAAAGCAGATATCTGGGAAGTTCTGTAATCCAGAACAGCTGCATGAGGCATGGAACTGTAGGTGGGACTAGGATGGAGGCTCCTGCTTCTGAAAGTCAAGCTGTGTAGCTGGATTAGAGCAAACTGAGCTGTGATAAACGAAAGTCCTGTTTGTCTTACTGAGGGCCACTTTTTCCAAGAGTGGAAAATTGAGCAGCTTTCCAGCAATATTTGACAGTTAGTACAGAGCTGAACACAGCTAGAGGAGTGCCAGGCTTGTCCAGCAGCTTGTTGCCTGTCAGCAGAGGATAGCACTTGCTGCACTGTGGCTGTGGTTGCCAGGGGACCCCTTTCTGTCCCTGAGCCCTATCACAAATCCTAGTCCTCCCAGCAGTTAGTCCTGCCCTTCTCCTTCTCTTGTAGGCAGCTGTTTACCATTCCTTATCAAGCACTGATAAGCAAGTGTGTAGGAAGTGAAAGGTTGAGGAGTTTCAGCACTGGATAATTCTAGAGTCTGTGCTGTGTAATTAAGGGTCACTTTTGTTACTTAAGGTCAACATGTTTGAAGTTGCACCTCAGACTTCCCCTGCTCAGGAGGAAGTGAAGGGTATAAATGAATTAACTGACCTACTCTAACTCTTTCTACACCTCTGGAAACCCATCTTCCTGTTAACTGGGGGCACTATTCATTAGAAGGTGCTGCACAGGTCTGCATACAGCTGCGGTGCTAGACGGAGGAATTTAGTATGTGTGCCTGGGGCTGTGAGTGTATGCTAGTTTCCCTGTCTTTTCCTTACCTGTTCTTCCAGCGCAAAATAACGAAGCAGCCTAAAGGAGAAGTCACAACACAGGTGTCACTTGCTAAACACTTCAGTAGTGTACCTTCAGTCTCTTACAGAGCGGGCTCATACTCAGCTGAGTGTGAAGCAAAGCATTTGCCATTAAAACCAGCGCATTAATGCAGTAATCCATCAATTTGCTCTTTAGGTTTTGTAATATTCATAAAAACACATTTATTGTGGCAGCAGGGACAGCAATGAAAGGAAGGGCAACTAACATCCGCATCTTCTCCATGTGATTAGAATAGTTGCATCAAATACTTGATTATGAAGGCTGAAGAACAAGAAAAGCACATTCAGCGTCATATGTTATGGCACAATCCCTCTCTGGTGGAGCAAACAATGGAACCATTATACAAGCTGACATATTTTTTGTTTCTAATATATTCTGCTTCTTTGTGTCTGTGTGTGCTTAAATAGCAGGCACAGATGTACTGTTTCCAAAGGTCTTTGACTTGTCATGAGAATACTGTCTTTACCAGTAAAATAAATTGATTACTAGTGACAATGTTAACTATTATACAAAGAACACAGCTCTGGTGGCCTTTGTTAGATTTTAAAGAAAAGGTGATTATTTCTTCCTTATGACAGTTTGAAAGGTTTGCCATGTGGATATGGAAAGATTTTACTCATGAATATGCAGAGGTATGACAACAGGCCGGGTAGCCAGATCTTCAAATTGACCGTTGGCTGTGACTGAGTTAGGAGAAAAAGAAAACGTGAGACAAACACAAAGTTCGCAAAACCAGCATGGGAGATGGTTGCTAAAATATTCAATTGTGAGAAAATAGTGAAATATCTGCTTTTGGGGTATAATATTGGATTGATGACATAATTACAGGGAAAACCGTGCCAAGTGGGATGATGCACAGTGTATCAGGTTCATGATAAGGCCACCGTATTCTGTAATAATATTTATGTCTGGGGATTATTACTTTATCCTGTATGCTTTAGTCCTCTGAGTTGTGACATTAAGAAACTAACCTGTGACACATCGAGGCAATATACCTTTCTTGTCAAGATGCGTTGCAGTTTTCTGGGAAACATTGCAGCAGCAGAAATAAAAACAGCAACCCACACAGGTGTTGCAGCCTGTTACAGCGCAGAGAAGTCAATGGAAAAACAGTTTAAAAAAAAGATGGAAAATACCTACTTGTCATATGAGAATGACTTTTCAGATATTGTTTCTGTTACAATGTAGAAGAGTATAAAAGGCACACTGATAGTGAAGTTTTACTAGAACCCTTACGTTTTTGTGCAGGTGTCTCCTCCGAAATGTTTAAGTTCTCTTTTTTAAGATCTCACATAAAAATAATCTTGGGTCTTTTCCAATCTAATTTAAACTGCTACAAATATTTTGTTTAATGAGATTGGAAACTATCCATTCGCTCCTCTTAGAAAATGCTCTGAGTTCTCCCTTGATTGCAGTTCAGATCATGCTACTAAATACCAATTTAGAACGCAAATCAGGCTCCTTGTTGATTGCAGTTCAATTCATGCTGCTAAATACCAGTTCTCTGATCAGCAAGATTCTGCTCTGCAGTCTGTGACCTGAGCCTTCCAAAGTCATGGTTGCATTATTTTTACATAGGTTACATTACCAAAATTACATCATGTAAAAAGTATCTTACTGAAACTCCACTAAGACTTGGGTGAAGCATCCCTAAACTGGATGAAGGATGGAACATGGTATTAAAGGAACGTGAAACCAAGTTTGTTTTGTCATAGCAATTTCTAATCAGTCTTTATGTATCATCTGATCCTATTTGTAATGAAAATATTCTCATATAAAATAAGGGGAAAGCATAAAATGTTCATTGAAAAGCATCTCTCAGCTGCTTATACTGCATTAATGTTAAGACAGATATACCTAATCAGAGGTTCACATTTCAAACCAGTAGGCCTAACAGCTTCTGAGATATAAGTAAATGAAAATTCATGATTCTGTATTGTGCCCAAGAGCCAACTTTACTGCTATTGCCATATAATTATTTATAGCTGCAAACTATCAAATGGAATTGCTTACCACCATCTTACTATATGTAGTAATTGATGTGAAGTGAGGCATTGCGTCCCCTGCTGACCCCAGCGCACTGAAAGTCAGATGGATTATATCTAACTCAATTATGATTGATATTATCAAAATCTGTGGAGCACAACATGGTATAACAGGCTTTCAATGTGTACCTATTGATTGTTTCTGTGTGTGTGTGCATGCGTTTTCCAGGACTGTTGCAATGGAGCAGTCTCTAGGGAAAAGACGAGCAGTATTGCTAACAATTTTCATGTGTAAATATATATTGCTCATGGCTTAACACACTCATTGCCTCATAGGGATTGCCAGAATTTGTACTACAAATGCCTGGTTTCACTGGCTAAGAATTTTGCTACACTGAGAAAATGTACCAGTATGTGTGGTGGGGTTGGAAACCAAAATATTCTGTGATCTGTTTAGCTGTGATTAGAGTAGAACAAGTATTCCTGTGTTCTAGTTCTTGACTTCACTGATGCTGCCATTCTCTCAGTCCATAAGAGCACAGCAGCTGCTGTGCTATGTGCAAACATCTAGCTTAACATCTTGTCTCCTGCAGATGTTTACTGAAAAAAAACCAAGCATAAGGCTGAAGCATCTTCATTGCATTTTCACCATTTCCAGCAGTCTGGAGTTCAGGAACTGCTATTAATATCTGCATTTTCGTGTTTAATAATCCTTGATGGACATTTTTTGCCTTTATTTTCTCCAGGCACCTTCTGAACGCACACACAATTTTAACTTCCAAATACTGTATGGAAGTCTGTTTCAATTAAATAGGAAGCATCTAAGCATGCTTTAGTGTTTTTTGTTTGCTGTTACCTGCTGCTTTGATTTCACTGTTTGCTCCCCGGTTTCATGTAATGTGAGAAACAGTGTTTATTATTAATTCATCTTTTCCACATTAATGCGAATTTTTATAGACTCAGCTCAAATCCCCCCCCTCAAGATTTTCTTCCCTAATCAGAGGAATCCCGTCTGTTTAATTTGTCAGAAACCACTCAAAAATGTTGCTTGTCCTTGTTGCTTTTCACCATACTGTATTCTGTGATATGTTTGATATGGAGCGACTGCAACGTATTCAATAAATGAGGGTGCTGTAGACTGTAATAATTCTTTAATTCTCTGCCTAATCACTGAGCTGACATTTACTGCCCATGCTGACTCACAGTGCTAAGTCATAATTAATAATACGTAAGGTACATTCCCTTCATAATGAAATCATTTAATCAGTTATACTTTAGTGACCAACGTGTAGAATGGATGAATTCCTACTTTACTGCTTTCTCCTTCTACTGAATTCATCTTTTGGATTTTCAAAGTTTTGGTGGCTTAGGTGTAACATAGCTTGTTCAATAAAGCCTGGCCAGTCAACAGGGCATCTCACTAGTATGTTCTCTGATTTTGCCAGGAGCATGCCAAGATTGCGTTCTTACATCGTTATAAAGCTCCAGCAACTGACTGTCCTCTGTGTGTTTTGAGCAGGTTGTCCTCCAGGTATTTGGCAGTTGATAGGAAGAGCTACAAACAAGTTCTTCGTAAGATTAGAATGGGAAGTCGGGGTGGCTTCGTAGGAAACAATGGTTATAATTCCAGGTATTGACAATTTAGACGTTTTCATTATTTTAAATAAAAGTTCTTGCTATTCTCATGAACATTGTGCGCACTGACTTTCTTTACAGAGTTTGTGAATGTTCATCCTCTTTTTTTCCAACCTTTCAAGACTTTCCCAGGACTGCACAGAGCAGCCATAAGGCTGACCTGTCAGACCTGTTCTTTGCATAAAGCCAACATCTGGACTAGAGGAAGTTGGTTTAGTAATGCTACTCTGTCAGAATAACTGTAGGAGACTGCAGATGTATCCATGCTGCAGCTATTACCAACTGTCAGACAGCCCTTTCAGAGTCCAGAGCAGCCCTTAGTTATTTTTAGTTGTTATGGTATTAAAGTAGAATAAAATTACATTTGCTGTCCCATCCTACCAGACTGACCCTATATCAAACCTCTTGAACAGATGAAAATATCTGGGTCAGTATAAGTTCTTAGGCCCATGGAATTTTAGGAGCACAGATCTGTTCAGATTAGCTGTCAAAATTTGAGATGAGAAAATATTTTTTTCTCCAAAGTAATTTTGTCATAGAAATAAGGTAATTGCACTGTATTTAAATTAATAATCATATGGCAAAATGAGAAGAGCTGAAAAGTTGGCTTGTAAGCAATATCTCTTCCTTTTATAGCTATCCACTTGTAGTGGATTAAGTACTGAGCACCATTATTAGAAGACACAGTATCCATTTTACAGCAAGAATTCAGAGAACCATGAAGTTACATGTTTCCTGTTCATTCTTTTAGAGGTACATTTTCCTGATACATCTGGTACAGGAGTGCCTGTAATGCAATATCAATTTGGAGATCATGTCTTCCCTAAGATATGTTGATAGTGTATTTACTTTATGTTCTTGTCCTCAGAAAAGCAATATACTACTAATCCTATCGCTATTTAAATCAAGGCTGAGCAGCATTTACTTGGGCTGTAGCCTCAATGACTTGAAAGTTTTATCTTCTCAAGCAAAAGTTCAGCCTTCTCCTTACACAAAACATATATCTTAAGTAAAGATCTATTGCTTTTTTTTTTTTTTTTTTTTTACTGTTAAATGCTCCCACCTAACCTAGGAAATGAATGAAGTTGCATTCCGTGTCTTTGGTTGCTCAGAGCAAAATTTTCTGAGTGAGCCATCAAAGACAAGATATCTTCATCACTCTTTAATTTTGACTCCAAATATCAGCTAGCATTTAGGGAACTGGCCATGGGATTCTCAAGCTCTTTAGCCCAAGTAACTTTCATGCGTCTGTGGCATATGACATGGAGTGCACGTGCTAGTGGCTGACCCAGTGTTTAACAGTGATTCACCACTGGAAGTAGTCTTTGAAATTCATAAATTCAAGGCAAGCCTGTTTTACCGGTACTGATAATGCTGTATTAGTTGCTGGAAGTTAATGAGGTCCTGTGTTTGAGTACAACCAGATTAAAATGAAAAACGAACCACATTACGTTCTGTTTCGACAATTATTATCAGTTGGTTGTAATATAAATATGCAAATTTTTCAGCTTGAACTTTAACATCCTCTGTAGACACCATTCATCTCTTTAAAGTATTAATTTAAGTTGTAAAAGGATCCATACATCATTGCATGTCATTTTGAAAACAAATATTAATCAATTTTACACTCTGAATTGCCACAGTGCAAGTGTAATGTCCATTATTTTGGAACAAGTCAGTGGCAAGAAATTTACATATTCATCCTTGGCTTAAGAAATCATATGATAATACAAGTACAACACAAGAAATTCAAAAGACTAAAGACCTTATCATCATCTATTCAATGGCAAAAAGCCTGCCTTTGCATTCTCAATGCATTGGTATGCAGATTAGGAATATGTGTCTCATTCCTATCAGTATAACCTTGAAAGCTAGTGACAGCTGAAGTGTAGTCATAAGTTTTCTCTTCCACCAAAAAAAAAAGTAGAAAGAGAAAAGGCAACATAAATGAGTGTAAAGGATACAGCAATTTCAAGTATTACAGTGAACTTTTTGATAGCGTGTCTGACCACTTAGCTAGGCTGTAATCTATGAGCGTGTAGCTTGAAAGTGTGTTATCTCTAGATTTAGGTGGAATTCTTATTGCAATTGCACCTTCGTTACTAAATCAAAGTTCTTATTTTTAATATGACAGAATTAAACGTCTGGTTTTAGTTAAAATTATCACAAATACCTTTAAACTTGATGTCTTTCACAATATTTTATGTCAACTTCTCTCAGAGAAGGGAGACAAAGTCTCCACTCGGAAAGCAAGTGTTCCCAGCCAAGCACTGTGCTGCAAGCCTTGTCTTACTGAAAGAAAAAGGAAATGCTGTCCATAATTCAGCTTGTTACCCTGTTTCTAGGGAAAAATAGACGGGATTATTGGTTTACACTCAGAATTAAAATAGGCAAGGATAGACAATTTGGAAATTGAGCCTTGCTATTGTTCTTACGTCAGAAGTACGTATCCCCGTCACCAGCAGGGAGCTGGTTTCTCAGGTTCAAGTCTGTTGATGATGAAAGTGAATCCCAGCCAAGGCCAATCAGATCACTGCTTCTGCTTGAGAAAAGCAAGCAGCTGTTCCGGTTAGAATTGGAGACACCAAAAGCACTCTGCTCCAAGTAGGCATGTGGAGAAAGCAGTGCAGGTATCCCCCTCATAACTACCTCATCTGTGTTAATTACACAAAACCAAACTCTTCAACATAATTGGCCTAGCAGAGATTATACTTAAGCTCCCCCTAGTGGATTATTAAGCAAGAATTTATAAAGGCATGCGTCCTTTCTCCAAACATCTTCTGTCACTGAATGTGAGCATGAGAATGCTCCTGGCACAGTGCTGTTCCCTTGTAGCTATCTGTTGTTATCTCTGTCTCCCTGCTTGCTACCACAAGAAAGTCTGCAAAACAACGCTGGCCATAAACCTATGGTTATAAAGCTAAATGACTGCAGCATCTCTTGGCTGGGTCAGTTCGGTTGCCACTTCAGAATACTGATGTTCCTTAATCATCTCCCTTTGTTTTCTAGTTAAGTGAATGGGGGAATAATTTGCCACACGTTCTCTGTCAATCCAGTACGTTGTAAAAGGACAGTTGAAGCAACACACGCGCTCTTTGTTTCATAAATTTGTCATTATAGCATAATCAGATCATTTGCACTTATCCTGCTCTTGCACAAGCTAATTCTGTATTCCTGGGGGGGAAAATAAAAAAAGCACTTGGTTACGATGCTCTATCTCTCTCTTTTCCTGGGTGTTTATTTAGGCTAAAACTGCAAAGGGAATGCACAGACACTTGTGTTCCTTGCTTGTGCAGTTTACACAGGTCTGAGGACAGTCACGAAGAGTATGTGTGCAACTGGCCAGATAAAAAAGCAACAGTGCATCAGATGTGTCAACCGAATATAGGATTTTAACAGACATGGAAGCAATTAGGGTATTTGCTAGTTCAAAATACTCACATGAATGAACCCGCATTATCTTCTGAAAAGCATAATGATACGTAATTGCAGTAACAATTCCTCTTGCTTTATCTCCTGAACATCAACACTGTGTACGTTCTATGATATCCCACGCGATTAATAGCAGGCAGGCTCCTCGGTAAGAGGAACACTTGCAGATGTGCTTATGTCCCAACACTGTGCCTGCTACCTAATATTAAGGAATTATAGTAGAAATCTTTCAATAACAAAGTAGGAGCATTTCAGTTTTTACTTGGCATAGATTGCAACAAACACTGCCAAGCAGCTTTATAGAGTTCTAAATCTTCATTCAGTGCCCCTTTACATCATTTGAATGAAGATTTAAACCTCAATAAAACTTTCTGAGTGCTTGTGGCCGTCCTTGCTGTATACTAATCAAAGTGGGGTGCAAGCAGACAAATGTGCTATAGTACACCTAATGATCAACGTTATATCTAGTGACATTTTTGTTTGTAAGTTGAGTTGTCTTAAAGGCTCTTCTCATGGGTAGTCCAGCAGTCCAATTTGAAACAGGCATTTATATCCATTTTTTAATCCTACCATTCAAAAATATTGCTCCCTTTTTGGTTTTCTGCTAGGTCATGTTTATTTTCTTCTTTTGGATTAATTTATTATAAGGAAAATATTTGAGAGATAATAATTTTTTAAAAAATGAATAAAATAATATTTACAGGGAAGCATCACTTTCCCCAGCATTATGGATCTATTCCCTTGTTGGGTGATCAACGTTCAACAGAAATTAAGGTATTACAGTACAGTGAGTTTGGACATTCAGTGAGAAGTTTAAATGAAATACAGATTTAGCTATGATACTGGCTGGGAAATTCAACACATGCTTGTGCACCAGTGCATGCTCAAGGCATGATGGTGTGGAATTTGATAGAAACTGTACTGTAGGAGTATGCTGCTGAGAGAGTGTATGCATTTATATATACATTTTTTAAACACAGTTATTCAAGAAACAGACTGAAAAAAAGGGGGGGGGCAGTAGGTGAATTGTGGAGAGGCTTTGGTGTTTGGAGCCTCTTTAGGAGGCGTGGAGCCATTATATGGCTTTGAATTTCTACAGATGCTAAGGAAGTACAATTTCCCAAACCCATTTCCCTCCTTGAAGATTCAGCTCCCATCGCAGATTGTTTACTTTTCATTCTGGGTTTTCTTTACATTAACATCTTCTTGTTCAGAACTACCTCTGTTTTGCACAGAGATACTTCAGCAACATCATTCTTCCTACTGGAAAAAAATAGAAGTGACAAGCAATGTGTCATTGCTAGGGCTACTAACATAGTGTGGCAGCTACTTTCAGTGAAGGTTTCGGGTGTTTCTCTGTAGCCCCTGAAAAGATGTAAAACAAAAAATGAGAACAGTGAGCATCTTGTTTACAGTAACCATTAGAGCCAGCAAATTTTAGAAATGTTTGGAAAAGCCATATCTACAGTAAGAAAAATGAGACTGATTTTTTTCTTTTTATTAGTCTTTAGTGGGAGTTTTAAAGATTAAATGTTGGAACTGATTGGCCCCTTTCCTCTTGGCTGTCTGGCTGGTTCTGATTCTATAAAAGCCAACATCTAACCTGTGAGGGGGGCATCATTAGCTACCGAGGCAGACAAAAATAGGCTTGTTGCAGTACTCTGATGGAGTTGTTCCAATTTTCCTAAAACATTTCAAGTTTAACTAGATCAGCTGAAGACAGACTAATTCAGGGTCCTCATGCTGAAGGGAACATCTAATTTTTAGTTCCTGGGTCAAGAGATGCAAAGTTGGACTACCTTTGTCAAAGGAAGACCCTCTTCAGAGCTGCCGGCTGGGTGCCCTGTTGGAAAAAGAGCAGCAGTAGCATGTCTTTCTCCTTGCTGATTAATATCTGGCCTTACAGTTTCAGATTGAATTAAACTGTATTTTTCAGCAGGCAAACTGTTTCAAACATATGTATGAAAACGTACATTGTGTTGCAACTTTTTAACGTGCTTCAATAGACCTCAAAACCAAAGCAATTCCTCAAAATAAAGACAAACCAGGCTCCAGCAGACTTCTTTCAGGATCTTGAATACAAAAGCAAGTGAAGGTCTGGTTCTCAAAAACACCACAGAATTGTGAAATTATAGAGTTACTAATGGAAAAGCAAACCTGAGGGTTCTATGTTAGACATTTGTCAATAAGTGATAGGAGTAAAACTCAGAAAAAAGCATACATATCTCTTTTGCATTCAACATCATTTCCAAATGATGGACGTGAGCAGTAGGTGAGGAAGATGGTGCTTTAAGCAGAATCATCCCTTCTTTTCCTTTGTACTTCTAAGTATCATGTTACCTATATTAAGGTAAACAGAATATATTAGATGATTACCTAAGGGGATTGTGAAACTGGGCTCTGCATTATAAAGCAAGTGGAGTTATGACAACTATGACCCTAGAGGAATCAAGGCTGAATAAAGACTGTCTCCATTGCAGACAAATGATGATAAAGTGATCCTTTTAGCCAACAGTCAATGGAACCTGACAAGGCCAAACCTCCAACTAATGAACAGCCCAACCTTTGCTTCCAAGGAGATGTATTGAAAGTTTAATCTCAGTAAGCATCAAAATACATTTGCCCAAGCATTTTTAACAAAAGAGTGGCATGTATCATTAAATAGCCACAAAGTTAGACAAGTGAGGAAGAAAATAGGAGGGTGGGGGTGTATAGTCCTACTGTATCACAGGTGCACAAAATTGTCTTGATAGAACAATATCTTATTTTTCTTCTAAAACTGAATTTCAGATGTTACCTACGTCATACAGACCTAATAATACAGAAAGCAATTGTCTCAATGATTCCTATTAAATCCGTGCATTTCCAGATCCTTATAGAGTAATGTCAGTTACAGAACAATGTCAGGCTGACGGACGCAGCGCAGCATTAAAGAAAAAAATCATGCACACAATAGGCCAGCTGCACATTAATAAATATGTAATGTTTGATTAAAAATATGGATCGTATTTTTCCCCCCAATTGCTGACTACCCCTAAGGCAGAAGATGTGATCTGGCTCCCACTGATGGGTTTATTTCTTGCTTGCTTTGAAAATACAAACTAAAATGTTTTCCTGTCCCAGCTGTTTCCTATTGTTCATGTTTATCAGCTCAAAGGGTGAGCGGAGGAATAAAAAATACGCTCGCATTTCAAATGTGCCAGTCAGTCAATCTATTGTTAAAAGAAGAAAGCCTAATTGTCTGTGCTGGCAAACTTCTTTTTGGTGAATGTCCAGTTTTTAAGAAAAGCTATTCAGCTGTGCCATTTGTTTAATACATGCATAAAAAAGCACATAAAATCGCAAGTTTTCTGTGGGATGGGATAGGGGGTGGGGTAAATTACATCTTTAAGTTATAGCCTTGAAACACTGAAGTGATGCCCTAAGTAACATAGCCTGGGTGTTGCTTTTCTGATTTATTAGTGATCTGGTTAAGTGCCCAGAAAGAATTTTCATGAATGAGAGATAATGATTTCTTAGAACTGAAGTTGGTCTCCTTCCTTAAGTCTTAACTTAACTTTGCACCTTTGTGAAGCAGCACTCCTTCGAAATCTGAGAATTTGAAATCAGTGCCACGGTTAAACTCTGTTTCAATTATACTAAAGGAAAATTTGTCTTTTTATTTAAGCTTCTACTATTCTTCCCAAAACATAGTCCTTCAGACTCAACCTAACAAGAAAGGGGGATCAGAGTGGGCAGGGAGCAGGTACTACTTTTCTGCATCGGAGCATCTTCTGCTTGTTTCCTACCCTTGTGATGATTGCACAGCTCTATCCTGCCTTTGACTGGTCTCCAGCTCATTCTGGCAATGGTACTCTTCCAGCTCTCAAACCAAGCTCAGCTAATGAGAACTAACACTCATTTTACTCTATGCAAATGAGCAAAACTTCAAGTCGCAGACTGCTATATTCACCAGGACTGTATTAGCGCACCTTTCTGTGGATAGCACTGTTGTTCTTTAAAAGCTTTTTGAGGAACGGGTCATCGCTTGTATAGCACTAAGTGCAATACATCTGTACAGTCTGAAAAATAAAAAATAATTATCAGTATAACAAGTGACTTTTCAGCTTTGCAAGGAAGTTCCGTGGATGGCTATGCTTTGCTTTTCTTTGATGGAGGAAGAAACAAGTAGTGGCATTATCGTTCAGCTGTCACCCCCTTGTGACACTGAGATGAGATGTCACTCACAGCAAAACGGACAGATCTTTTTTACATGGAGGGTTCAGTAATTCCTCATGGCATATAAATTACCCTCTCTGGGGATCTGGGTTAACACCTCCCAGAAACGAGTAAGGCAACGGGGTGATTGTCCCAGGTGCTCTGTGGGTAGAAGTAGCTGCTTTGGTCGCCCTGGGCTCATGTTTGCCTGGAAGTCTGACAGCAAAATGCTGCCTAAACATGGAAACTGGGAGTCTAGGGATAATCTACCTTCTACTTCATAAAGCATGCTGAGGGCTTGGGGTTCTTCTAAGTGCACCTTCACTAAGAGTTACTGGCATAAATAATGACACCTAATTCTGGAAAACATCTTGAACCGTCTTCATGGAGAGTTAGTCTGAAGGTGATCAAGGCTCCATGGCTCTTGGAACACTACGTTAAACCAGTCATCACTTGCTTACAGACTTACTCTGGATTGCATTTGAATGTTTGTGAGTTTCTGAACTGCCATGAATCTGTCCATGGTGTAAAGCTGCATCTTACTGTTGGCTTTTAGTATCTTGCAAAGCTCTGTGTATATACATTGGCAGGCTTGTAACCAACACACTCCTTGGTGTCCCTGGCAAGTAATGTCATACAATGCCACGAGCAGCCAGTGATGTGTGGAAACCAGTCTGAGAGTCTGAGTGTTGGTATGTTGCTTCCGTAGCTGTTAGACCTACATGTCAGGCTCAAAGTCCATTGATGTGCTTTTTTTTTTTTTTGAATGGATGATTCTTCATGCCTTAGTTTTTGTTTTGTTTTCTACTTGTTGAGCTATAATTTGTATACAACAAATACTTAATATTCAAGTCAATGCAAAAGCCAGGCTACCGTTTTCAAATGTGCCATATTAAGATAAGGAACTCAAATGGTCATGGGGAAAATATCAAAAAGAAATAAAAGAAAGACTTCAACAGTAACGGGTAGATTTTATATTATTTTTTCTGTTGTCCATTTGTGTTTTTCAGACTGAGCAGTTGTGTATGCAGTTGTATTCTTTCCTAGAAAGTGTCTTCACAACCTCTCAAAGGAAACAGCACATGTAATAGCTCTGTCCCTTTTCAGCAAGTGGTGTCAGGCAGTTTAGGCTGCATACTGGTGAGATCAGGCTGACCCCCACAGACAGCCATTTCAGGAGCTTCCCTGGCTATTCCCTGGCTTTGAAGGTTAAAAGTGGTACAGACATTTTTCAGTGAAGTTGCAACCAAATAGAATTACTAAAAAATAAGAAAATAAAGCGCTGCAGGTGGAAGAGAAGCAGCCAAGGAGAGAGCATGCAGCTAAATTTTTGATATTTATATATCTGGGAGGTTTTTGCCTTAGGATGTTCTTAGGTAAAGTGCCAACTCCAGATAAAGGGTGCGTACCTCATGAGAGCATCAGAGCAGGCAGGTGTCAGGAGAGGGTCTGGCTGCAGTGCCAGAGAAGCAGGCAAAGAAGGAAACGGCCGCAATGGGAGGAGGTGCCAGAGAGGGCTGCAGACCTGCAGGGGGAACGCAGCTCTCCAGGAGCCCAAGAGTTGGAGCAGCAGCAAACCAATGTTTTTGAAAATGATGGAGAACTATGTTCTCTTCTGTAAGATATTCAAACTGGCATAGCTGATCAAAATGGTACAGTGAATTCTGTAAATGCGCAGAGCAGTTTCTATAAACCCACAGTTAACATCCTGCAGCATCCCTATTACATTGTAATGGATTTCTCCATTAAGAATGAATAAACATCTTGGCTTAAGTTCAGTAACTGGTGAACTGCTTACAAGGTTTTGGTTGGTAGATTATGAGCTGTTCTGCAGCCACATCCCATCAAACCTACCTATTTGGGTAGATTTCACAAATTCCTTTCTCCTCTTTCCTGTTTCCCCTCCCATTCCCCTCTCATTCCTTTCCTTTCTTTTTCCTAAAAAAAAAAATAATAATAAAAATGCCTCCAGTACTGTGAATGCTGAGCTGACATTTAGAGGATTTCTTAATAGGAGTTCTCTGCTATAATATAGCGTATCAGTAAAATTTCTTAAGATCTGATGAAAGCCCCAAAGGATTGCTCTTCTGATTCATACAGTAGCCAAATTCCAGATGCTGCAGGCTGGTGATGTTCATAGCTCAGCACTGTCCTGTGATTTGTGAGATCACTTGCCCCGGTTGGTATACACGTAGAGCAGGAAAAGATCAAAATGGAGCAGAGCTCTCTCTGCGTGCTCAGCCCCAGTTCAGAGCAGTAACAAGTTCTGTCCAATGTAAGTATCAGTCAGTAGCACGTATGTGAACATGAATGCATAAAGCCAGCAAACAGGGACCTCCTGTTTCATGACCTGAAGCAGCAGATCAGCAAGTGCTGTGTTGGAAACTGCTGCTTCTCCAGAGCCATTCTGATGTTCTCCAGCCACTAAAAGGGAACGGTGTGCCTGAATCGCTGTTACTTTACAATCTGGTGATCTACCAAAACAGAGAGGAATTTTCAAGTTGACTGCTTTGTAAATAATTGTTATCAAGAAGCTATATTTAAGGCTTTTCAAAAAATGTTCCATAAGTTTGGAGTCTAGCTCCTACCGGAAGCAACCTAAAATAAATCAGCACCTGAAAATCTGCCTCCTTATTTCAGCCAGACACCTTTTTTTTTTTTCCCCAGAAAATTAAAGAAAAAATCTCTTCCAGCAGATCCTTTCCTGGTTTAAAAGAACATTTCTTCACAACAGATTTTCCTTTAATATTTTGTAAAAAGGTAATTTTCTCTGTAGGAAGCTTTTCTGTACTTTTAATCCTTTGGGAGACGTAACAGTTGGCAAGACCTGGCAGAATTAGTGATATTATTGAACTTGTAATTGTCTAACGTCTTAGTTTTCTAGATGGAAAGTCAATACAATATGATATCCCCAAGCCAAATTAATATAATGTTAAATGTGTTGGTTTGAAAGCGCTTGAACTGCCTGTCTGAAATCATGCATAACCTGTATCCAGAGCTTCTGGTGGTAGTAGTGGGGGTAGGCAGGGCTTTGACCTCCTGAGAAAAAGCTCTCTCTTTGTCAGACTTTGTGGCACAACATTTCTGCTGTGACTGGTTTTCCTTCAGTGGCCCAGGGCCTTTCCAACCTCTATAGGATACAGAAAACCATAATGTGTTAGTGCACAGTAATACAATATTTTTTATTGTAACTAACATTTTCTTCTGTATTATCAACTTCTTTTGATAGTAATGCTCATTACAGAATGGTGCGTGAGGTCGGACTATTCATTATTATTACCATGAATATTGTTCAGCTCTGCATTTAATGTACTCTGCGTGGCAGTTTCCATGTCATCCACTGTACAGCCCATGCACAACGGACTGTAATATATTATAAATAAATCATTGTTGCATTTAAAAAACCATATAAAGTATATGGTGCTGCATAGAGGGAACTTGCAAAACTAATTAGTACTAACTCTGCTCTCTTTGAAATTAAGAAATGTTTTCTCATGCTCTGCGTGATTCTCAGTTTGGAAGATAGATTTGTAGCTGTCTTGTGCTTCATGTAATTTTACTACTACCATTAGAAAGAACAGGTTTCTTATAGGTTGTGTGGACCATCTGTTACTTGCAAAATGCACTCAGGGCTAAAAATCACCATTTTGTTTTTGCCTGTATCATACGTGCAGCCTCTCTGCACTGTTATGTTTTATGCAACATACCATAACATTTTGCAGTAATCAGAACAATTAACTTTCTCAGAAATCATGGCCACCCACCCAAAGTGATGACTTTTGACATGCCGTAATGGGAGTTATGCATGGCTGATGTCAACAGTTGCCTAGATATGCTGATAATGAGCCATACTTTTAAGAGTCATAATCAATCATTCTTCATTTAAAAAGTCAGATCTATCAGCCTGACGTCAAAATGTCATAACCCATTGATCTCACACTGCAGTCATGGATTCTTGACTGTTATTAATGGCGTTCATCTGTGCCAGTTACATCAGCAGTTCTAAAGTTATTTCAGTGGCATCATTTGAAATATCGAAGTTAGTGGCTAAATCTGTTCATCCATTTCTTAATCCTTACTAATAGTTTCCATTAATTCTAACACGGTTGTTTTAATAGTTCAAACAACCTTAAATCCAGCACTATCTATGTGAAAAATAAATAAGGCAAAACACCTGTGAGTCGTAAAGAACAGAGCGGACTGGATTCCTTTCTGGGGTCATTCTGCCTCTGCTCTCGTAGTTGGTGATGTCAACACAGTCTTTTCAAGAAGTTACTTGCTGCTGTCTCACTGCTGCCCGTCTGTTATTGCTGTATCTCCCGATGACATGTCACCAGTCGTAGTGACAACTTCTTATCCGCTGCTGTCAGAAAAAGAATAGCTTAGGAGCTCGGAAACAAATTTCAAACTAAAAGTTGAAGTTTGATCTGCTATTCAGTGGAGAGCAGTGTTAAAGAAGTCGTAAACATGTCACGATAGAGGGAGGGAAAAAGGGAGTGAGAATGGTGGAGCGTGAGAGAGATTGGCTGCATTTGCATGCATAACCAATGTGCCGGTTAGGCACTGATACTTCAAAAATGCATAGCCCTGTTGCTGTGGGGGGTTCAAATCTGTGCTTTAGGATTAGGGAATGTACATTGGTGAGACAAAGTCTAACTTTTGATGTCTTGCAACATTTTCTGCAATACAAAATTTCACAGCAAAATAATTCCAGTAACTTGGGAGTCGAGACTCTTAATGCTGAAAAGTTGTGTTCTGATTTTCAATTTAAACTTTACAAATTTTAAGTGGCAATGAAAATATTTTAAATCACTCTGAGAAGTGAACGATAATCTCAGGACACAGTATGTCAGTGTCTGATTTTTTTCAGATACATTATTTTCAATAAAAGCAAACGTGTCCCCAGTAAAAGGTTTCGTGTTTAATAAGCAGCATTTTGCTAGTAGAATATTCCGCATAAAAAAATGTTGGCCTTGTATAATAAACGCACATTAACCGGGACAGGCAAATAATAGCACGCCATGTCCCACAAGCCCACCCTTGCCAGCCAGCCCTGTGCAAGACTCTCCCTCAAAGCAACAAGTTGGTGGAATCAGGCCCTTATTTGGATCAATGTTCATCCCTTCAGGCACAGTTAATTAGTTAATTCAATAACACTGGCTATTTAATTAATAAGGAAGACGAAAATTCCACATGAGATGATGAAAAGATGAAGAGCCCAGGAATGACCCTTGATAATAATAAAAGATAATTACAACCAAGAATTGCATTATTCAGACTTTGTTATCGACATGATAAGCACTGCCATATGCTGTGCAAGCTGCGATATGCACCCCAGTGATCCTAGGTATAACAAAAGACTTTAGGTAGAACTGCTTCATATAATCATAGAATCCTTACAGGAGGAAGGGACCTTTAAAGGCCATCTCGTCCAATTCCCCTGCAGTGAACAGGGACGTGCACAGCTAGATCAGGTTGCCCAGAGCCTGATCCATCCTCGCCTTGTAAGTCTCCAGGGACTTGCTGTATTTTGGCGTGAATGTGGATTTTTCTGTTTAAAAGCAAACAAACGAACAAGCAAAAACACTTCCCAGAAGTAAGGATGGGAAAACATTTAGCCCATGTTGTTCCCTGTGCTCAGGTCGAACAAGGTACTTGGAGGATCACAGATTAATTTTTTCTGTGTAGAAAGACCAAGTTCCAGGGCTAGAGGGATGTGATTCACTGGGATGTGCTCCAGGGAAAAGCCCAGCCTAGCACCTCACCTCCTGAATGAGAGCACTCAGCACCCACATCTGGCTGCCTCGTAGGAAGAAGGGTTGTTAGTTTACTAGCAGAAATAGATGCTGCATGAAACAATTGCAAGATTTTCTCATGGAAGGAAGCAAGAAACTACTGGGCAGGATGGGTTGAGCTACAGTGATTGTAAAAGGAAAATCCCCAAATACAAAACAGTTGTTTCTGTAGAAATGAAAAATGTTGCTGAAGTGTTGGGCTGTGTTTGTTTGCAAGGCAAAGAAGTGTCTGCTCGCCTCAGTGAAGCAGTTTGTGGGAGTTCCCCACAAGCTGTGGGCATGAGGAAAAAAACACAGCCAGGTCACCTGGGACACTACTTTCCCTACCATTCTTTAATACTTAAATTAATTATATGCTAGTTGTGGAAGATGACTAATCTGCTGCGAACTAGAATTAGACAACGAAGATCGGAGCTTAAATTTCAGCTCTGCCTTCCACTTCTTGTGCATCTTGGGCAAGCCACGTGCAGCAGTGGATCCAATTCTTTTCAGACTGCAAATTGCTCATGCAGGAACCATCACTTCATTTGAATGTAGCACAGGAAGTCCCTTCAAGGTTTCTTAGACAAAATTAAAAGTTTTATAAAGTGTTGCCCAGTTTCCTAAAGAATTCCTGGGCTTTGTTGCTCATTAAAAGTCCAAATCTGAGAAGCCAATGCATTTGATTTGTAATGAATGTAACCCTTCAGTAAGATCACAGCTGTAATGTTACAGAATCAGTCATGTAAAGAATAGTCTCTGCAAGAAAACCTGCCTTCTCTTTTTCCTCTTTAACCTCAATAGAGCAGTTCTTTTGTTAATTACAGTTACTGCACACTGTGATATTGAAGTGCTCTGTTCTCAAACATATTCTTATTTATTTTAGTCCTTTTTTTTCCCAGGTAATGAAATGTCAGAACCCTACTTTTTCTGGTTTTGTAGTATGTTGATCAAAGTGACCTTTGCTTTGCAGCAGACACAAATCAATATAGCGCTCTGCAGTATTTGACAGATAAAGGTGCAACATATAATAAATGGCAATCACTGACGAGGAGAGCAAGAAAATACCTGCCAACTTCAGTTCATACCAGCAATTTTCAGACAATGCCACATGTTATGTTCAAAGTAAAATTCATTTGTCCATCTAATAACAGAGATGGGGGATATTAAAGGACTCGGTTTTGTTAAAGAAATGTTTCATCTCACAGTAATAATTCAGAGTCCAGTCAGTATCTACAGTGGTTGGTTGCAAGTAAAGTTATTACATTTTGAAGACAGGTTAGAAGAGCAATTTTCCTTGCCGTAAAGGTAAGGAGGGGGAACTTTACCCAAGAAATGAAATAGTAATTATATATACACATACAAACACAGTCTCTCATTCTCTCTTGCACATACACAGACAAACAAAAAAGTGTCTTAATATCCTTCGGCAGCCATCCAGTGTAGTGTTTCACAGCTGATGGTTTGATTTTCTCATATTCTTCCTAACCTGATGATAAATTCTGTACAAATGTAACCAATTTCTGTTTAAATGCTTAATTGAAAGTAGTATCTACGAGTATCTGCCAGGGATTTGAAGTCAAGTGGCAGCTTCAGCCCACTCCAAATGAAGTCTCTGCATGGCCTGTGAAGTCTGTGATGGCTTTTTCTTTTACTGTGGCTTGATGTCTTATTCTCAGTGATGCAAATAGCTTAATGGAAGAGTTTTGTCCAAAGAGAAAGAAAAGCTACATTTTATCCACTGTGATGAGTTATGCCAAACCTCATCAAAAGTGGTGGCTGAGCAGCTGCTTTTAACTGCTGGGCAAAGCCTGCCCACAAAGCAGGGTCGTGGGGAAGCACAGAGGGAAGCTGAAGTGTGTGACCCAAGACGTTTCCCATTGTGGGAAAGTGAATGTGGAGAGGGATTTCATTTGCTTGTCAGCTCTGTGAGAGGAGCAGCAAAGACCAGGTCCCCCTGTCCGTGGAGTGGAATTCTAGGCGCTTCGTACGAAGGTTCTAACCCTGTCTGATGACTTCTAGTTCTGTTTGTTATTTCTTGTTTTCTAAGACGAAACAGTGCAAAAACCCTGTTGGCAGGACCTTCTAGTGAACGTATTCTTATTTGTTTGGACACTTAGAAATCATCTATATTTTCGTTTCTTTGTAGGAAGTTTACATTATCGCTGAGAAGCCTTTTATGTATTTTATATTTTACTTCCAGCATGTCTGTCATACACATGCAGTACATTGTGTACCTGCTAGGGCATGAGTGTCCAGCTCTTTGGCTCACCTGGGCCACACTGAGTGAAGAGGAATTATCCAGGGCCGCACTTATGAAGGTTGCTCCAAAAGTAATGCCTCCTGATTATTTCCATGGAAACTACAACCTATATAAAGAGCACAATAGCAGTATTTAATGAAGCAGATTCTCAGCTACAAAACACTCTTTTTCAACACAGTCATCACCATTAGCTATGCACTTTCACCAGTGATGAGCAGGAACCTGCATGCTGTGCTTGTAACAATCTACACCAGCGGAGGTGACCCACTGTCACTGTTGCCGCTGCTAAAACGCACCACCCACCACCTCACTGTGCTCACATCCACTGGTTGATCTCCACAGACATTCAGCAAGCATTGATAAATGCCAGTGGATACCATTTTTTTCACTTGGAGGAATTCAGTGACACACCTTTGATTCATTCGCACTTCCATGTCAGATGCCATTCTGTCAGACTGCCCCTCTACTGCCATCTGTCATCCAGCAACAACATGCCATGGAATATTGGTGGGAAGGTTCAGCCTCTACTGCCATACCACCAACATCCACCACTGATGTTGTAGGCCAACGTAATAAGAAAGAAGCATTGCTTTCGGAGCAGCCCTCATAAAGTACATCGTATAGCTAAGGTATACAAGTAACAAAATTTATTTTAATACTTAATGTTTTTTTATGAAAACATATGAAAAAGAGAGCAGCAAAGACACAAAATCAGTGGGATACGTGGCCCTGTTTTTGTGAAACCAGTGCATCACACTGTGGTTCGATGGAGGTGGCTGCAATTCCCAGTGAGCTCTAAAGGTGTTTGTCAGAGATGTTTGATGAAATGTTGCTCTTCCTGTACTTCATCCTTGAAAACAGCTGTTCGCAAGTGTACATTGTGCCAAGAAGTGCTGAAGTTTGCTTGGTGCTGAGTGACGTTGAGTGCCTGGGGCTGCTTGGCGGGAGGAGCCAATGGGGCAGGGGGCGGCTGCAGTGCGAGCTGGGCCAGGCTGCGGGCTGGCCGTGCCTGTGCTGGGGCATCATACCTTCCTGGTGCCAAACCTAAGATTGCATAGGCTGCGTTCACTTTTGGTTATGATTGTTAGGATATGACCACATATACAGTTCATTACGGTTCAGGCCTAATGGTGAAATTCAGCGTTGCAGCCTGTAGTTTAACCTGAAATATAAAAACATGATGCTCCAAAAGCATCCGGTAAGAGGACGATCTGCCCATTGCACACACAGTGCCACTTCAGCACGATGGCCAGAATGTGACATCTTGTATTGATGCCCAGAATGAGAAGTCTAGTTCTAGACAATGAGTACCCTGAAATAATGGTAGGAATCTTTTAAATTTTGTGAACTTTCCATCAATTATTCTGCTTTTTTGTAATAGAAATATTGTGTTTTTTACACTTGGTCTTACTGACTCCACTGGCAGATGTTCAACAGAAGACAGTTTGTGCTGCACGTATAGTATGATACAAAGAGAATTTACCTCCCTCTGATTACTCTTCTGCTATTTTTGGCTGCTTTCTCATCCTTTCTTTATGAAAGCTTACCTTTGCTGTTTTTTCTTGCAGTGGGTTGTTTGTTTGTTTGCTTTTTACTAAATGCTGAACGGAAAGCATTTGTTCACAGGAATAGTAGGATTTTTCCTAAGCTGCTGAATGCGTGATTAACCTTAAACTGATCCTACTTCTGTGTACCATTTTTCTGAAGCCCTGCTGTATGACCATACCCATCATTACCTGTGAAGTATAATGCAGATTTGTTCACATTAACCTGGCCTGAATTTCTGGCTCTCTCAAGCCTGTGTAAGACATGCATTTATTTAATTACTATACGTTTTGCCATTCAGTAATTTACTGCAAACCAGCCACTTTGCTATGGTTGTCTGTAAGGAAATGGTAATACCTTCTGACTTCTCCAGCCTAGGAAATGTTGCTACAGAGTTCAGCAAGACTTCTTTATCGTAGGGCATCCGTGTATTTAAAATGGCCAGGTAGAAAAATGTTTCCATACCATGTTATCGCAGTTTGGCATGTTGTCAGGTAATTGGCAGGTAGGAAAATACATCACATTAATTCTCCCTAACACTGAGTTGAGATTTTGTGTGGATTTAGGGGAGGAGAGTGCATCTCTAAGCATCATAAACTTGCTGAGGGAATTGTCACCCCAACTGGCAAATGGTCAACTGTGAGCAACAGATTTATTACCTGACATAATTAATTGCCTAGATAGTGACATTTCCCATATTATAGACAATTGTGAATTATGAGCCCAGCTGCTAGCCTTCTCATTCACTGAAATCGGTTGATAAATATGTTTATTCGAGGTCAGCTTGGCCTCATCCATTAGAAATATTGTTTTTCTAAACATTACATTGATTTAATTTAACTCTAATCAATTTAAAATGGTTCTGACAATTAACAAAAGCTTCAAATATGACCTTAAAGTAATAGGATTCATTAGCTATGTTTAGGATTAAACTTATCCTAATAGGGCTATTTTTCTTCTGAGGGCATGTAGTAGGCCGATTGGTGGTCAGTCAAAATGAAATCAATTATTATAAATTATACAGTTTGGGTTGATTCTGTCATGCCTGCTAATTTGTATTAATAAGGACCTCGCACAATAGAAGCCATTTATTAATAACTATCTGTATCCCAACCTGTATCACACTTTATGTTACAGCTGCAGGATCATCTGTTACCCTTGAAGTATTATATTCTCTACTGCTAGACATATATGCTAATTAAACCCATAATTAATTGTAACAGTTATAGTTAAAGTCAAAATGCTGACAGCCTTTTTGGCATATTATTCATGGTAATCATCTGATTCAAAAGGCAACGTAATCAACAATTCCTGCACTAGCCAGGGGATCATAATACCAGTGACAGCTGGCACCCACAGGTCTTTGGATACAATAGGAAACACAAACCTCTAGAAGTGAAATGCTTCAGTAAGAGCAGGGCCTATTGTCTTTCTGAGACAAAATACAAGCATAAGTTGTATTTAAGAACTGAATCCCTAATGCAGTGGTTAACAGAAATGCACAAGAGCTGTGCTCCAGAGAGCGTGCACTGCCTTGTTGGGGCGGGGGAGCACTGAGGGTTCATGTAGGCTCTGGTTGTACCCTCTTACCGATCCCTTCTACCTCCACCCGCTGCAGCAAGCTCCCTCAAATCAGCAGTGAGAATTCTAGAGAAGGCTTTGAATACCAGGAATGAGTTTTTTTGCACTGTTCTCATCAAATACTGAAAGTTTGACAGCGCCCTAAAGGCACATCATCTCTCTGGGTATGTTCTCCGCAGAAGGAGAGCATTAGTGCAGGGAAAGTCACATTTCCAACATGTATCTGGCTGTATGTCAGCCTTTGAACCTATGAGAAATTCCCTTTATTTTGTTCCCACGGTGGTGAATTCAACGCTCACAGCAGCCATGAGGGGACCAGGGTGGAGCGAGGAAGGAGAAAGGGAAATCTATTCGTCATCAGCAGTGGTCCCCAAACACTCTAGTAAGGCTTCCCTGAAGTGAGGGCACCTGTCAGGGTGCCTGCAGAGTAACGAGAACTCTTCAGTAGGCCAGAATGGTGGAAGAGGCCGTAAAAGTTAGCAGCCACTTTTGGCAGTCACACCTTGCGACTGAGGCGCGGGGCCAGGTGAGCCTTTGAACCCGTCATGTCCACCAGGTCCGTGCCTCTGCGTGGAGCCCTTCCTGCTTCCCTCCTCAGTGTAAAGACAATCCCGCTATCCATCACTGCATGCAGCCTCGGATCGCAATCCATTTCAGAGTCTTTCTTTGTGTAGTCAAGCATGCTCATGGCCCATAGCGCCACGGAGCCAATGAGTTTATACGCGTTTATACACAGCTTCAGATGTGCTGCTTCTAAAACGAGGTTAGCCGTAGTTTCATTACAAAGATTTACACTGTCGGTTACAGGGATGCCCATCCAATCCTATAACACACAAATTTATGGCCATCACAAAGAAATTTTTATTGTTAGAGCTCATATACAATGTGTGACATTTGTGACACGGTTTTTTAATAAAATATATTGTACTTGCGATTTCTAATGCTTAAAATAAAATCAAATAATAATCAACTTTTAGCTGCAGTTTCCCCCCCGGTTACTGAGCTGAACTTAATGACCGGCTGAAAAGTATTTGTCAACACAACAGCTGGAGAGCAACACTTTCTTGTAGCTTTATGTCACAGCATATGCCAGCCACTCAGAACATGTGATAATTCAACTGGAGCTGGTACTACAATAGCAGATGGGTTGAAGCATTGTTATTCTCACTCTAGCTCCCAGCCCTTGAGGGATCACTAAATAAAATCAAAGCAGATGGACCATTACAAGCTCATTTGTGTTCACTACAAGCACCTCAACCTCCAGTTGTGATATACTGCACCTTTGTATAAAATGACATGTATGGTAACATGACCTAATGAAAATAGCATCAGACTTGGCAAGTGAGGAATGAGGCTGGGAAATATGCACAGATCTATTTATCACTGAGTTCCTACCTTGAATAAAGGGTTCATTTTTCCCTTCCTCCCTCCATCTTTATCATTTTATTTCTGCCTATGTTTATCATGTAATTTCCCCACACTTGCAAGAACTGAGAGAGGCGGCCATTGGTTCTGGCCATAGAAGGTCTAGCACATTTCAGGTGCTCTGCCAAGTGGAGCGAATGCTGCAAACCACAGTGCAAAACTTACTTGCTGTTATTTCTGTACACTGCTGATAGGAGTGTTCATGTCAAATGAGGCGTCCTGCAGGTGGAAATGCGTCCACCTCCTGATCCCAATATCTGCAGCCACGCAGGTGTATGAGGATGGACACACACACGCAGTTAATGATGATTCCCAAACTGAAATCCTCTCAGATTTGAGTTTTTCATATCATCTGCTTGCTTGTATAATTTTGTCTCATTTTTCTCTGGTTTTAAATAGCTTCATGCATACTGTTCAAGAGACGGGTGCGTTCAGTGCTAAGTAACATATACTCTGAACTCATTACAGGCTTTGGGTCTTTTTTACCTCTGTCATCAGGTAAAGTGGAGGCAGTCAGTGAAGTGTTGGGGGAGAGTTAGATGCTTTCATATTAACCTGGATAAAAGATCAGATTGTATGACTTATTGAGAGCATTATATCTCCATCACAGCTGCTGCTGCTGCGTGCTAAGGGCCCAGACAGGTGCAGCAGTGGAAAGCCAAAAAATTGCTTCAAGAGAGTTGATAAATACCTTTGAAGTTCCACGGCTGCAATATGTGATTAGAAAAAAAACAAACTTGTCCTGCTTTTTTTGTGAAACAGCCTCTTGTGTGAATAGCATGACCGGGTCAGCTAACAGATCTCCTTTATCCAGAACCCTCTGGGCAGCCTGGCTGCTCGCAGGTAGCGTGCTGCATGCATGTCCTGCCTGCCCCCGGCCGGCTCGTTGCTCTTGCTGAGCACTTTCTGTTGTGCAGCAACTGATCCTCACGTGGTGAAGCTGTTTGACTCCATCAGAAGTGTTTGCAGGCCGGGTCAGACGTCAGCACTGCATCTTATCTGCTGGCCAGCCTCCCTATCAGCCCAACTAATTTGCTCAGATAATTCTGTTTCCTGCCATCTATTATAATAAATCAACCACTGTAGCTTCATTGAAGTCCCTGCTGACTAAGGAGCTGCCCTTGAAGTTCTCAAACTGTATGCAAAGGAGGGAGGGGGAACCCTAATTCTTCTAAATATAAAAAAGTTTGAGATAAGCAACTTGACATTCTGGGTAATGCTGTATCTTCTCAGTCCTGTGTTAATGGCTCATTCTTGCCAGAGTCAGCTCAGGCTGGGACAAGAGCAGTAAATCACTCCTTTAAAAACAACTTTTCTGAATAATGTGGTCTTGTACGGTGGAGCACGTGTGCGGGTAAATACACACAAACATGGAGCAAGGGGAGAGAGCACCTGGAGGAAAGAGTGGGGCTGAAATGGCATTTCCTACTGTTGCGGCTATTGAAGTAAGGGTTTTTCGTACTAAAAGGTGACCCTCTGTCTGTGATTGTGAATTGGAGTTGGACTCAATGAGCCTTATGGTAATTACATGACCATTTTAGATAGACATGAAATGAGGGACACGAAGCATCCCCAAACATGCCAACTAATGCAGCAAGAACTCTGGGGCAAAAAAGGATTGAGAGCATTAACAGCAGTACCAAGCTACTGAGCATATAGTAATAATGCTATAATTGATAGCCATAAACTTTGAGGAGACAGAGTATATGCTCTGTATTGCTTTGTTCAGCTTTGCTGTTGAATACTGATTGATGTTTTTCTTATTTCAAAAAGGGATTTCTGTTCTTTGTGGAATTTCTGAATTTCTCCCTTTTCTTTTGGCTTTTTCCTACAGAACAACACTGATTTTGGAATTGCTTTGCTGGGATAAAACTCAGTTGTGCTGCATGGTGGAGGGCAGCAAAGTGAGCCAGTGCTCCGCAGCACTGCTGTGTTCATTCAGACAGGCATTTGACAGAAGGACATTTAAATAGAATTGCATATCCCATACCCTATCTTTAAATATTCAGAGAAAAAGTCGCAGAAGAACTGATAATGTGACAATAATAATGAGGCTGAAGAACAGCACTATAGCGTGAACTCATATATCCCTTGGTTTCATTTACATGTGTAGCAGCTGCTTGTTTCTTCATCACAGAAAGATCATTACCTGGCTTGTAAGGAGAGAAGGGGAAGTCTGTTCACCTTTGGGCAACTAGCTCTGCATTTATGAATAGTCCTTGCCCATCTCATTACACGTATAATTGCTGCATTATAATTTATTTATTCATTGATTTAATGTAATAGATGAGTAGAAAGAAAATTACCTTTGCAAATGAATTTGATAGGTGGGAAATCTGCATGGTTTAAAAAAAAAAAAAAAAAAACACCCACAAAACATGCAGTGTGGAATGTGAGGCACTGCCTAGTGGATGGCAGCTTAATGTGTGAGCACGGCGTACAATCCAGGCTCACTAGGAAGTGGAGGTGAATCCAGCCAACTTCAATGCTGGGGCAAAAGAAATGACTGTGGGACTCACATGCAATTTATATTTATATTCCCAGATACGTGATTTCTTCATGAAATGGAGAGTCGGCTGAAAATGAGTGATTAATAGGATGAGAAGAGGCCTCAGACATCAGAAACATAAAGGTAGGAAGTTTGCAAACCATCCCGGGCAAGCTGAGGCTGCCTGTTGGTGGTGGCTTTCCCATTTACAAAAGCTGTATTTACATGGTTCCTGCCTTCAGGCTCTGGCTGCCTTGCCAGGTTGGGGGGGGTGGGCTGCACAGGAGGTCGACACAAAACATAATTTCTGAGTCCTGTGCTCCAGCTGTGACACTGAGTGTCTCCGTCCCCGTGAGCCGGACAGGAGCGTTATGGCAGGAGGTGCAGCCCATCACAGGAGGGGCAGTGCTGTGGCCTCACCCCATCACAGCATTAATTCGGGGAAGGGAGGAGTGGGGGGGGGATCTGTGGCTTGATGGCTGTCAGCTAAGACAGCATCAACAGTAACAAATAAATAAATGAGGCCACAGCAATTCATCAATATATGGAGATGGTAAATATGCCCATGTAATTATTTCTGTTCTCCATGTATATAGAGAACAGGTGCATGCACACACACAGATTTTTTCAGTTTATAAAAATGCATCAGCACCTGTATCTGCTACCAAATTACTGTATCCACATGGAAACCAGATGCAAAATCTGAACATTCAGGCCAGAAATCGGGCTTCCCTCCACCTCTCCACCTCTAACCTCTTTTGGTACATGTTCTGACTGCACTCTTAGCTCAGTTATGAGCTGCATCAGCTGCACTCGCAGCTCGGGAGCACGTGCAGCGCTGCTGTGTGCTGAGGCCTGTGTGGGCCAGGCCATCCAGGAAAGCAGGTGAGGGCGAGGACTGTGGCTCACCTTGTGTTTTTTTTCTTTTTGTCACGTTTTTTTCTGCATGCGTGTTTGTGTTTGAAAGTTACTGCTGCTTTCACATTGTGTACAGTCTTTGTTAGCTTCTAGTAGGCGCTGCTAATCCCTCAAAATTCCTTAGGTAATTTGCATCTCCCCGTAGCACCTGCTTTAGCCACTCCAGCAGCAGCTTCACGTGGACCTGGTTAGCCATCACCAGCACTGCGCCCCTGGGAAGCACTGTTGCGCTGCCCGTGTGCCTCGGCGCTGTTAGAGCACCTGCCCAGCTTGTAGAGGTAACTCACTGCACCAGCTCGATAGCGGCTTTCAGAGCAGTACGATTCTGTACAGGCACACGCGGGTATGAAGCTTCATTTTCCTAAGGCAGGCCTTGTGAACAGCGGACCTTTCCAGCCGGTGCGGGCAGCGCCCTCTGGTGGCGGAACACGCGAAGCGCAGCCGCAGCTCCAGCCCAGCGCCAGCTGCTGCTCGTGCTGCAGAGCAGGGGAGCTGCTGGGGGCCCGCCCGCAGAAGGGCTGTGCTTTAGCTTTCAGAAAGTGAAATAACGATCTTGTTGCAAATAAGAAGCTCGCTTCTAAGAGTGGAGAAAAATCTCTTTCCCCTACGGAAATATGGAATAAATTCCCTTGAAATATATTTCACAGATGTTCATACAAGTAATAAGCATCTGCAGTAAGATGATGAATTTAAAAACATCTTTGTTATTATACTCTGGAAATTTTTTTTAAAAAAGAAACATAGAAATATAGGCTAACAGGATTTTCAGAGAGAATACATTCCAAGCCGTACGTGTGGAGCCCCGCGTGGAGCACGGGAAGCGGTGCTGAAGCTGCAGCGCGACGCAGGGCAGGGCTGAGCCCTTCAGCTCAGTCACTTTTTACAAAGAGTTTGTCAAAGTATATTTTTCCCCCGTGGGTTAACTCCTACAGCCACACCAGCTCTTCCCTGGCTTTCCCTTAGAGCATCAGGTGCTAACTAACAAGCGAGATGCAGGGAGCGCACTACACCTGCTTTAACACACTGCAGCTGCTCCTGAGCTTTCCAGAAACACTGAACTGGAAAGCCACCACCAAAGGAACCCTCTGTCTCAGTAACACAAGCTTTTTCAGCACTGCATTCTTTATCGCGTTTTACACCCAAAACTCAAAGGCCTTCCTCCCCCCCAAGAAGTACAGAGAGCAATAAGAATAATACTTTTAATTAATACAGAAAGAACACAAGGTACATTCCAGCAGCAGCTAATTGCTTTCTACCATTAGGGAAGAAAAGTTAAGGCTAGTTCAGGGCAACCTGATACAATGGTTTGTTTCCCTACCCCACTCTCGCAGACAGCGTTTGTAAGTTTAAAGAGATGATTTGTGCACGAAACATGAGATGTTTATTTAGCAAAACATCAAGAACAGAGAGAACATGCTTTGTTACAGTGGTAAAAATACACAAAGCTTTCAAGCTGCTTTTTACACCAACTCGGTTCCGAAACCACCAAGTTGCAATCTGCAGCAAACCATGCCCCAGCTTCATATCGTACAGGCTGGCACTAGGGAGCGTGGTGACCAGGTTAATCTATTCAGTGGAGTATAAAGTGCACAAGAAAAATAAGTGCATTGAAATGAACCAACCATTTGTATGAGTAACTCCTGTTACACGTAGTACTTGCTTAAAATAGCAATCGCTCAAGCTATTTAGTAAAACACAGTACTACATTTTCAAGAGCAGAGCCAGTAACACATACATATTAAAAAAAAAAAACCCTTTAACTGAAGATAGATGATTTTGCAGTTTTTTTCCTCCAGTTACCAAAAGACACCAGTGTTCTGATGTAGCCCACAGTGTGTTGGGGTTTGGGTTTTTTTATTGGTAAGCACTAGGTCTTTTTTTCCAGCTTTACTTGAATAATTGTTGGCAGGGCGTTAGGAACAGTATCTTGTATGTATGCATGGCCATGTATGCTTTCCTACTCATCCATTAAGGCCATTTTTAGCCAGATTTGAGAGGTGAGACATGAAGCAGTCATCTGAGTGCATGCTATTAATTTATGGGTGCATCCTCCATATTAAAAAAAAAAAACTGGGACATTCCCCAGTACATGACATACATCAAAGTTGGCTGCTCAGTCACTACATTTGGGGCACTACATTTACCAGAAATGCATGTATTAAATGCAGGCTCTCCCCAGATTAGTTTATTCAATCCCCCTTCGACACATGCTGAATTCTGTAACTTATTTTACAAGTTTCCTTTTGCAGTGAAATCAGTTTGCTGTGTAATCCTTCCTGAGATAGGAAACCAAAGTTCGTTTCTATGACAACTCATTTACATTGCTAGATTACCATAGAGCAGGCAGATGAGAAAAACTGCAGCCCGGAAGCCAAGCAGTTCATCTGTCCACACCCATCTACTTCAACTCAGTCCTGTTGTTAAAATATTCGGGGGGGTGGGGGGAAGCAAGAAAAAGGATCATTTGAATTTGCTACAGGATCATTATCAAGAAAAAAAATTAATGTTTGCCAGGCCCAAGTCTTCCCTCTGCCACAGCAGCTCCAAGTTGTTCTTTGAACTCAGGCAGAAGATGGAAGGCTTACCCAGACCTTCAGCAGTGTGGTACACACACGTGGGGAGATAGCACAAGAGTAGCCTTACTATGTATGCCCTATGAAAGATAAAGCATAAGGAAAACTAGAAAGTAAATCTAGGGAGAAGAAATCTAGACATTCACATTGGTCTCATTTTTGGAGTTTATGCTTGTTCATTTTGTAAAGCCTTTATTTGGTTCTTGTTCAGAAGCACTGTGAAGTAAGTACTACTTTACTTTAAGAACTTTCACCTTCGGTTAGCTGTGGTTCTCCGAGGCTGTGGCTGACTTCCATACTGAGCCACAGGATGGGGTATCACGCCTTGTGCTCGCATTGTAACGTAAGTATCAGCTGCCTTGTCTCTGTTACCTTACAGTCCCTACCTACTGCTTCTGTGGCATCTTGTCAACATATCTGAGAACTTGCAGCTGTTGCCCCAGAGCCCAGGAAGAACCATGGCTGACAAACAGACCCCACCACTGACAGCTGTTGACAGAAGTCCACAGGTAAATAAAGCCTTAGAGGAATTTTTCAGGAGAAAAGGAGTTTAAGAACTCACAGTAGTACTGAAACTAGAGAATCAGCATCTTACCACAGAGCACAGATGAGATAAATAAGGCAAGGGGCCTTGGAAGCCAGGAGATTATTAGAGGCAAAAGCAGCGGTAACAAAAAAAACTTCCTTGCTCTTGAGAGTGCAAGCTCAGACCACACTTACTTCATGCAGCAGCCTGGGGAACAGAGCAGTGCTCTCAGCCCACCTTTGTTCTTTACAGAGCTGACAGATGAGGCCTTCGAGCACTTCCGTACCTTGCTCTAGCACAACCCCATGGTAGAGCACATCCCCCATGGAGATTTTTGTTCAAGAAGCACAAAGTAACATTTTCTACAACACAGGATCATTCTCCATCCTCTTTAAAACAGCGGATAAAGCAGCTTTTCCTGTTACGTTGTCTCTACAGACTTGATCCCAAGGAGGAAGTTTTCCATATAAAACATCTTAAGTTGAAAATGTACAGCTCATATATATATGCAACTCATATAACTCCTTTGTACAACCAGATTTCACTGTGTACACATATATATAGCATTTAGCTACAGTAGTAGCTTAGAAGCAACAAAAAAACCAAAAACATTTCATTGCAAACAGGAACCAATGGACTTCCAAGTGTATTTTACACAATACAAGTAAGTTTTGCAGCTTTTCAAATTAGTTTTCGTTAAGTACTTGGTATGTTGTGCAACTCCGATCTCCTTTTATTCCTGGTTTCATTTTTCTCAGCAGAGATTTTGAATATTCATTGCTAATCCTGACATCAAGAGCCAGATGTGAGATATATTCCTAGGTAGTAGCTTAATGTATTGTATAGAAGTCAGTTTTGTTTCACCAAGAACTTGAGTTCATTTCAATACCATTCCCTGAGGCAATCCTTATTTTATTTTGTCCTCCACTCATCTGTATATAGTTGATGATCTGTTCCAGTCTGCTTTCTTTACAAATGTAGTTAGAAAAAGATACGTAACCTTGCCTTGCTAGTTTTGTGTAAGCAGTTAGCCTTCCCCTGACTACCCTCTTCTCCTCTCCAAAAATGCTGACTTCCCAAATAGCAAATCAGTGTGCTTGACTTTCATAGGACAGGAACTGAGATATTTAAATGGACATTGATTTTTTGAAGATGTAAGTAAGTGTACGAACTGAAAAGAATGCAGTAGTAGACGGCTAACAGGACAGCATTAATACGCAATGAACAGTTTAACAGTTATCTTATTAAAACTGAAGTTATTCTCTTGAAGAATTGATGGTGCTAAAAAGGCAGCGCTGAGGGGGAGAGAAACAACAACTATCCTTGGTCCATAGAAGCAGTAACACCACATCTTACATTCTCAATGGACTAAGGAGGTTTCTCCTGATAATAACTCCGTATTTTTTTTTTAATGTCCATCTATAATGAATGCACTTAAAGCTTTAAGTTTTAGTATCTTCATTTAGACTTTGTTTATAAAACAAACACACACAAGCACACTTCCTAGAGTGCAAAATGCTTAAATACTTCCATCAGAACTCCACCTGTAGTTTTTGGAACAGCAATCCTTTTGTTCTCAGAGTCTTCTTCCTCGTCATCGCATCCATCGCCAGCAACGGTTGCATCAAAACTAACAAAAAAAAGCAGAAAACGCAACAGTAGAAATCTCTGTATTGTTTCTTCAGTTTTCCAGAGGCCACTGTTCATTTGTATAAACTCATTGTCGGACTTTGATACATGCACATGTAAGCATCACAAAGCAGTCTTCGTGCACAACCTTGAATTTTTCTGGAATCCAGTGAGTGCAGTTCTTCTACAGACATCTTCAGGTATTCACCAACTTCTGGACATGGGGTAACTTGTGGAATGTTAAAGCCATTCTGACCTCCTTTTATGCATGAGGAAAGAAACAGATGAGGATTAGGATTCCATCTACATACATTTACCCTTCGTAATGTACTTTAATTACAACAGCATCACTTATTCTAGAAAATGCCTTCTAAAAAAAAAATGTAAGCATGTCATTTTGGACTTCAGGGTTTGTAAAAAGGTAAGAAAAGCATATTTGCTCCAGAGAAATTACAGAATCACAAGCCAAGGAATTGGCATTTGCGTTAGCCTTTAAAGAAAATTACTGCATAATTTGTTCTGCACAGACTTCAAAGGATAATGAAAAAGTAATATCAACCACAATTACTTGCTTTTCTAATGGGGCATCCATGCATCTGAAATATTTCTCTGTGTAAGAAATAAAATTGCAAGGTATTAATTTATCATCTTATTTGGAAAACTTGCTTTGCAAGCTCCATTGCCAAAAACAAACACGCAAGTACCACGCCAGAACCCTGCCACAGGAAGGGCACTCAGGGTGCATACACTGACAGTACAAATTCCATACAACTTCAGGATAGTGAGCTGAACACACACTCCACCTTGCATGCTACTGGATTTGTTAATGAAGCGGCAAGTATTGTTAATAAAGTAAGAGGAAATTGTAAGCCAGGACTCTCTCTATCTGCCTTGCAAGACTGAAAGAGGAGTAATGTAAAGTGAGTAAAGTATGGACAGCCATGGCACTGCTCCTAGCAGTGCTTTTTAGCTTATAACGCCAGCTGAAGAGAAATATTTGTGATGCAAAAAACTAAGCTCAGCAGGATCTCATGTGATCCTACATTCCCGGAATACAGTGGTTCTTAACAGACTTAAGTCATACGCATTTCAAGCCCTTCAAAACAAAGCTTTATTGCCATGTGGGTGTTAAGAAGACCTTAATCCTGCAGCAGTGTCACTTATGGCAGGAGGCAAGTCTTCTCCCAACCTCCCCCCAGAATAAAAACAATAATTAAAAAAATAATTTAAAAAATGACACCAAAACATGGAGGGACTCAAGAATTCTGCATGCAAAGAACTGTTGTATTCAGTCCAACACTTGCATCTATTACTGTTTTTTCACAGGCATCAAAATTAAAGTCCTTGTTTAAATACTGCTTAATCCAGCAATAGCTAAGAGAATATTTGTTTTCCTGGTATTTGTTACAGGGTAAGTTTCCCACTGCTAACTCTACAGACATTCAAAGGAGTGGCACAGATTTTGCAAGGTTATTTCTGTGATTCCAAACAACTTCACTAAGTCATTTAAGCAAAAGCAATAGAAGTGATATTTGCAAACTGTCTGCTAATGGTGTACATCCATTTAAAAAAGACTGAATGAACACGTTCTTGCAGTGTGGTGTTTTAAATAAATTCTCTCTGCCAAACTTACAAAGTATAGAAAACCATAAAAAGCCCTACTGGAAGATTTCTCCAGTTAATTCTGGAAAAAATAAGTAGAAACCATCTACTTATAAGACATCCAATTTTGCTGAAAAATCAGACCACACACTTTAAGTCTGCTATGATATCAATGTGCTAAGGAAAGGCTGGGTCACGATTAATGTCCCAGCATTAAATGCTTCAAGTGAGACGATATTAGTATCTCCAGATGGCAGGAAATAGGCACTAAAATTTAGAACAGTAACACAGGTAAAAAAAAAAAAAAAAGAAAAGAGAATAAATTAAAGACGTACCATCCCGATCTGCCATGCTGTCAAAGAAAAGCCAGGCGGAGTCATCTCTCCCATACTTAACAAAAGCTACATAGTGGCTTGTTTCTATGCAGAGGACAGCAAACAACTCCATCTTCTGGTATGGGATACAGCCATGTCGCCAATCCCAGTCTGGCAGATCTTTAGGGAGTGACAATGGATTGAATTTATGACTCTGTCTCCTAGGATGAAGATGAACCTACAATTGAAGTAATATTTCAGAAGAGAAAAACCAACGAGATTATTTGTTTCAGTGGCAGACAAAGCTGAGAAGAACAGTACTGCTGAAGACTAATGGTATCAGAGAAGCAACTGCCAAGTAACAATAGCAAACATTTATTCTGTTTTTCACCCCCACCACTGTAGGCCAGTATTTCCCCCAAAAAATCAAACCTAAGAAGGGAAGTCAGATTTAACAAAAGAATTTTCTAATATGATCAAGACTTGAAAATAAGCCATGAATTTGACAGCTTCATTCAAATTACCAAACAGCTCTAAACATTAAATGTGGTTTTATATCATGAAATTATTTCCCAGTTCTAACAAGTAAAATGTAAAACCATGTTTTAAAGAATACTGGGAACACATTACAGGGTCATGCAGCCTTCCCAACTCGCCACAAAGGCTACAGCCTTCCCTGGCAGGGCAGTTCACTAACACTCACTACATTTTCCTTATTACAGCATGTGCCATTTGGGGTAAACCCATGCAGAACAGACAGCAGCTTACTTGTGTATTGCAGGTTTTGCAGAACTGCTTGATTTTCCCAGCCGAAATGTCAGTATCTTCATAACATTCTCTGCACTCATACATAGCAAGCCCTCCACAAATACGGCACTGCCTAGGAGCTGCATTGTTAAACAAGATATTAGTCTACCATTTAGGAGTCTTTTTTAAGTTGTCTAAGAAGAAGGGTTGGAAAAGAAGGATTATTACTTCGCAGGGAGAGAGCATACTATGAAAGGCTTAAAACCATATTGGTAATCAAAGCAGAAACTGCATTTAATTTCTTCTCTTTAACAACATGGAAGAAGAAAAGGTTTTAAAAATGGGAAGTTGCAAACTGTGATAAAAATGAAGTTACATCAGCTCACGAACAAGTGAAAACAGGCTGTTATAGTGAAATAGTTCTCTCATTATATTGGTCTTTACCTCTGTCAACATCAGCAAACAAATGCATAACATAAGCTGATGGCCACAACAGTGAAAGAAAACATCGTGACAGTTTCAGAACAGAGATGATTATTCTAATAACCTTTCGCAGTCTTATTAATTACTGTATTAAATTTAGAACCAGGAGTTCTTTCTTAGGTAATGCAGTACACTAAACTCAGTGGCAACAAGTGTGAGAAATTTAGGCCTGCAAATAAAAATGAAGAAGTGAGATTTACAGCTAAACACGCACCATCACCACGTGTTACAGGCATACATGCTAGTCAGTTCTGAACACAGGTACTTAAAAACTGCCTGAGGTACTTCCACTGGGGTAGTCACTTTCAAAACTTCTCTTTCCTTATGCAACCCAATACTGCATACTTACTGTCTTCAAGAAGATCTGTTATATTTAGCTCCAAGGATGGAAAAATTTTGTTGAACATTTTGAAGTCTTTTCCAAATCGAGGCATCTGAATAATCAGGCAAGAAGGTGCCTACATGAAGAGTAATCAATAATCAGGCAAGCTTGAAAAAGATTAAATTATCTACAGTTAGAGATATATCTCATGCTATAAGTGCATTTAGATGTTATTTAGACTTGCAGCCCATTGTCTTAAAAGTTAACAAAGAAGTCAAGACAAAATTAAGTCTCTGAAAAAAAATAAATCTACAGCTAAACTCAGGAAACTAGCATCTAATTCATTGTCCCATGTCCTAAGTTCCAGTGATGCTCAAGCATTATATTAAATACTTAACTACATTCTCCTGTAAAAACAAAGATTTAAAAGTAGGGTGTTTTTTTTTTTTTTTTTTTTTAAAGTCCTTAAGGGAACTCACCAACAGTAACCAAAGAGTTTTATTTTAGTAGTTCTTTGGCTAAACAGATCAAAGCCATTTTGGTAACATCAAGCCAACTGTAAGTTATTTTTGTAACGTAGGGAACCTGTACCACTGACCACTCCAACATTCCAAGACATCTGCATTTTCCTTTCATACCCAATCCCACCTTTCTCCCATTGCTGAATGGGTCAGTATGTAGCTATCATCATTTCTAACAAAGCAAAAGTCGTCACCAACCTCTGCAAACTTCAAGTTGCTGTTGATGAATGACCACTCCAGTAACTGCTGAATTGTTGGGACTCCAACTTTCTCATTTTTGTCCATAAAAATTTGATAGAAGTAACAGTCTTGTACTTTCTGACCTGCTGATCTAAGAACAGATTTCAGAGGGGAAAAAAAAAAAATCAGATCTACCATAAGAACAGCTGTACTTTGCAAAGAAAAGATTAACGACAAGAAAATAGTCTATATAACATCCTCTCCACTTTGAAATATATGTGCTTAAAAAAATGCCAGCAACAACAAAAAGTCTTAAGTAACAGGCAAACATTTGATGTGGACTGACTGTAGAAAAACTTATTTAAGAAACAAAAGCACCATGTAAGTATACTTTAAAGACATTTTTATATTACTGAATTACCAACTCAAAAATACTTGGAGGCTACCCAGCTCTTATTTATACAATTCCTGGGATAAAGAAAGGTCAGAAAACCTATGGGAAATGCAGCATTGCTGATGCCACAGAACACAGCAAGGAACCTGAAAACATCAGGTGCCAGCTAGCAGAATGTCAGCAGTGTGCACCAATCCCTTCCTCTCGATCTCAGCTGTGACAGATGAATCCTTGTAGTGCCACAGCCAGAGCGAAGGCTTACATGCACGTCAGCATCTGTTACTTTTTCAGAAGTTAGAGAAGCAAACCTTGATCAAGGTGAGCCACTGAAATATTTTCATGAGCCATGAAGTATACAAGTCTGCTTCCATGGCTTAAACACCGATTCAGGAAACCCTGCAGCTTGTCCCTAAAATAACTAAGTAGCCATAAGCTGTAGGCCTCAGTAACAAGGTGTTCTTACACTAGTCTCTCTCTAGCACAACTAATAGGAATACACTAAGGCTTCCCCCCCATAAGCAGTTCTAGGACAGGGAATCTTTGTCCAGTACTCATGCCATGACAAGGTTGAGTTTTTGCAATAACAGATTAATAGGGAAAAAACACATCCTACCAAAATGGTAGGGAACACCATCAAAGTTTGTCAGTGTAACTTTATTAACCTTATTAGCAATAACAATCACAAGTCAAAGACATCTCAGTAAGAAAGGCAACAGATTGTCCGTCCCATCAGCCTCTACAGACAGATGAGTTCAACAAAGAAGAGACTCACCTTATTTTCAGCAGTGGCTCAACTCTTAGAATATGGTGAAATAAAATATTTAAAAATTCTTCTGGATCTGGGAAAAAAATAAAGTCTTCTTAATAGACAAAAAGATGCAGTATTTAAGAATGAAAGTTGCCACACTTCAAATAAGAAATACAAAGGTTCATTTGTATAATTTCATGAAATTTCAAGGTATGGTTATGACAAACTGTGAACATCTTCGTGGCACAAACCTCTTTTTACTCTTCTGATGTCAAATGGCCCTAATAAAAGACAAATGTTCTCAACAGGCTAACAGTACAGATTGCAAGGACACTCTGTATTTCAGAAGAATCCTTTGGTTCCACACTTCTCTTTCCCCAGGAGAAATAAAAGCTTTCAAAATACAACTGAGAAATTGAAGAGGAGAGGCGAAGAGACATGACAGTGAACACTTGTATGAAAACACACAGTATGACAAAGTTCATCTAACCTAGAGAATGAGCTCTCCAATCAAGAACAAACCACCACTAGTTTCCTAGAGATCTACTCACCAGCAGTTTTATTTTTTTCTTCCTGCCACTAACTGCAATAAACATTGGTTTTCAGCATTTAGCATTTTCAAAGAAAGTGGTGTTCTCCCACGCAAAATCAGAACAGCTACATGCTGAAAATGTTAATTAATCATTGTATGCAGCAGCAGATCAAAAGATTGAGATTTGGTTTTCCTAACGTGTTACACATTTTATTTCTTAGAATACTACATAACCACTGTGGCAACAAAATGTTGTGGTGGAAGATCAAAGGAAGCAAAGTGACATTTTAAAAGAGGACAGAGACCACAACCTTACCACAGTCTTTGTTTCGGAGCTCTCCCCTAACTACTAGAAGGGAGTGCCTTGTTTCACAGAGACATGGGCACAGGAAAGCAATAAATCCAGTCAGAAAATGACTGGATGCAGAAACTGATAAAGTGAGGGGCTTCCTTATAGAATAGAGGAAGCAAAAGAAAAATAGACCTTTTTACCATCGTCACTCAAGTCTCTGGTACAGATATTATTGCTCCAGTGTTTTATTTTGTATAATAATATGTATTTAAGTTCTTTGCAGTACAAATCTTACAAATCTGAAAGGAAAAATGTTCCCAGTTACCTTTTTCCTCTGAAGTGAATCCTGATGCAGCCTCAACTTTTTCAAGTATTTTCCTCAGTTTCATTATTTTTGTAGCACATACATATCCGTATCTAAGATAAACAGGTTTAACAAGCTATTAGCTAGTTTGTAATCAAGTCAGAGGAGAAGAAAAAACTCACTCAAATGCTGAAGCACAGCCTTGTAGATCTGTTGGCAACTGTACAGTGTTTCCACAGGGCTAAGTACTGACTCCTCATACTCACCTGACTCCCAGTTTTCTAAAAGCACTATAAATAGTGGAACATTACTCAGTGTTCCTGCATAACTCTTAAAAGAGGGTTTTTTAAACTCTGACTTCCCAGAACTGTTTCTGATTAGTCAGTTACATCTGATTTGTTTTCACAGTAATTTGCACCACTTAATGCATCGTTTTCAGAACATCATACAACAGCACCGTGGGGGTAATTAAAAGAAAATTACTGTATTTGAGAAAGATACAGAACTATATTTCTGATCTGAGGAGCTGATGCTTTCAGCAATAACTTTACAGAAAGCACAGACAATGTTCTAAGTGCAGTGGAAAGGCAGGAGTAACCCCTGCGGTCCCCTCAGCCACTGGAGATTGCTGCTACTCTGTGTGCACCCCACTACCTGCACTACAGAAGCCTGGAATACGCCAGGCAAACTAGGAAGGGAATGGTTCAGAAGCCAGCATTTTCCTCCAGGAATCCAAGGAAAAGCTTCCTAAATATTCAGACCGCCCACAGAATTTCAGAATTGTGTTTGTTATTGGCAGGTTTAAAGAAAAAAGGTATGAAGACAAATAACATATAATAAAGATTTTTTCCACATTCCCTTTGCTCATTATACCTGAGAAATTATGAAATTATTTTCCTATTTTAATAAAAGCATTTTGATCACTTGCAGAATGAAGCTTTGTAAGCCCCTAGAAGTCTATGACACTGTGAAACTTTATGTAAGTTGACCCAAATACTTTTGTTGTCAAGAACAGCAATAACAAAGATAATAAATATAGAAATTATAAATGAATGTAACTCATTTATCAGTGTTCTTGTACAAATTTTACAAAAGTTTTATGCTTATTCTATTTCCAAATACAGACTAACGTAGGTATTTTATCACCAAACAGTGTGCAACTGTTTCCAGGTAGCACTGATGAAGTTTACTATGAAGAACAGTTTTTAATTAAAAAAAAAAAACAGCTAGGGAAACTTTGCAGGTTTGCAACAGGAATGTATACACAGCAGGCTTTGTGTCTCTACTTACATTCTAAGAGGATTCACAATCTCTGTTCGCAATAGCTCTTGAGTCTCACTATAATACTCTACATCATTCTTTTCTTTAGGTCTGAGTAACACAGTGTCCAAAACAGAGCTAAACGAAAACAGGCTACGAAGAAAAGAAGGCAGGTTGGTTTCCATTCTGAAGACAGAACCATTCAGATGCCTCAGCAACATAAGATGAGCCAAGCAAAGCCACAGGAAGTATTAAAGAACTAAACAAGCACAAAATGAGATAACTACAGGCACAAGACAACACAGCTGTACTAAGTAGTAAAGGTCCACTCTAACCCCATACCCTCACACCTGAAGAACACAAAACCAGTTACTAAGGCAGGATTCTGCAAGCAGGTTAAAAGAGTTCCTCCCTGGCCCCTTCCCACCCACATATACTCTCTAATCCTTCAGAAGTCCATGGACTCACGCAGTCAAGAAGCGTATGAATCAGAACGGCATGGGCTGGAATGGATCTCAAGGATCATCAGGTTCCAACCCCTGCTGCAGGCAGGGCTGCCAGTCGCTGGATCAAGCACTAGACCAGGCTGCCCAGGGCCCCATCCAGCCTGGCCTTGAACACCTCCAAGGATGGGGCATCACCACCTCTCTGGGCAGCTTGTTCCATTCTCTCAGTAAAAAACTTCCCCCCGCATCTAAACTAAATCTCCCTTCCTTGAGTTTAAAACCATTCCCCCTCATCCTATCACTGTCTGCCTTTGTAAAAAGTTGATTTCCCTCCTGTTTATGAACTCCCTGTAAATACTGAAAGGCCAGTACAATTTGGACACACAGGTGATTGATAGAACTTTTTCAAATTTAAAGAGCATAGCATGTGCTAAAGAGTGCAATGCATGACTTCTTAAGCCACACAGTAATAAAAACAGAATATTACAACAAGGATTGCATGTTCTGTGTTTCTAGCATACCTCCCACTAACCCACACCTCGGGATGCCACTATACAAATTGTGAACTTACCAGAATAAGGTGGAGTCTAAGTAACAGGAGTTGTAATGACCCTGGATACCTTTCTTCTTTCCAATCATTGTCTCTAAACCTTCTTTTTCCATTTTTGGAGGAGTGTTTTCTTCTACCACTTCACTTAAGTAACCTCCAAAGGCTGAAAGTTTTTTTTCAAAAGACACTTTAAAGCCTCCAATTTTAACCCCCTTGAGATTTTCCTGTTAATGGTTTATAGCTAAACTGCTGCCTTAGCACAAAACATTCATTTCCTGGACCAGAATAGCATTTTATTATAGCTAAGACTCACACTCTTCCAGAAAGTGAACAAGGCCTCACATTCCACACAGTGCACACAGGAGTACTTCAGCTAGCCTGCAGCACTGAATTAATCTTGTCCAGTAGGAGTGAAATTCTCAGTTTAAATGCCCTGTTCACACCACCTTGCTAATACCGAGAGGCTTTATCCTTTGCTGTTGTCCCAAGCAAAATGACATGACCCAAGAAAGCTAATAAAGTTAGAAAGAAAAAATAGGTTTTCCACCACTAATTTTCATCACAAAATACACTCTTTCAGTATTTAGGAAAAGAAGTCATTTGACAGAAATATAACTTATTTCTGATATTGCATTCTCACATTGCTGGATTTGCAAATATCATTTTCAACAAGTCTGCTTTACAGTTTCTAAAGTAAAAAATATACAGCATAACAAATCCCCAGGTTCTATGAAATTTCCTTAAATTGCAATTAAGCACAAAAATCCAGACAAGGATTATGTTCTGTAGAGATTGATTACCTATTCATGACCCTCATTTAAGAAACGCTTACAGAGATCTCCAAGTGTTTGATGAAACCAAACCCCATGTCAGCTCCCAGCTGATAAATGAACAACAAGCAGAAGCTCAGTGCATACCTAGAGAGTTGCAGCGTTCGATCTGATTGGAGACCGGCTGTAGGGATGCAAACCTGGAATCTGGTCTGCAGCTTTTCAGTTTAACAAAAAGGGCTTTCTTTGGAGCACAAGTGAAGTATCGAGTTCCTTTAAATGTTCCATCTGTACAACCTGCACATTCGTCTTCCTGAAAATTAAAGTGAGAATTCATTCTTTTTTCATATTTCCACAATTCTGTAATGAGATGTTTGATTAAAATATCTACCCACAAATCACCCTTCGAGTACTCTGAAGCTTTATTAGCAATGTTGCTGCTTTTCAGTGTACAAAGCCTCAGCTGAGGTGTAGTTTACATTAAATTAAATTAAGAGTTGCATTTTTTTCAAAAGAAACTTGGGGGAGGTGGAAAATGAGAGTGAGAATTAAACCTGCTCAACTTTAAGCACTTTAACGAAGCTAGCCCCTTAATCCAGATCCCCTCTGTAGTAAGAAAAGCACACCTGTACTACCAAGCATCTTTCAGAACTCTATTAAAATCATTAAGCATTGGAAGCGTGAATACTTCCACACACGACACACACATCAAGGAAGACAATACAAGCTAGATCTGAAGTATAGCAAGTTATAATCAATAAATATCCTTGATAACATGATTTCAGGTGTATTATTCCTTACAAAAACTGCTAGGTTCTAATGCAGAAACGCATGACAAACAGGCACAACAGTCCAGTCTAACAAAAATCATCTTCAGATGCTAACACCTGTGGCAAACTGTACATCGGGCTTCACCTAAAGAAGCCACAAACATCAGGATTTTTCCAACAGCTGAAATATCAGTTGCATTCTCACTTACTTTGCTAAAAATGTTTGTTGTTTCATATAACTGAACACTACTTTATCTGAAATTTTATCAAAAATTATCTCAAAATAATGAACCCCACATTCCTAACAATTTAGTGATAGGACCCAGTAGGTCAGATTGACAGCTAGACTTGATGATCTTGAAAGCCTTTTCCAACCTAGATTATTCTAATCACACACACGTTAATAAGTGACAGCCATTCACCACTATGGCAGCAACTAGGGAGTAACTCTAAGTACATAAAAGCAACTCATGTTTGCAGCAACTGAATTCATGAAGGGCTGGTAGGAACACAACACACTTGTCTGTCAGACAAGAATACTGCTACCATCGATTACCAAAATCAGTGTTACAGTTCTGCTGATGGACTCTGGTGCTGCCTGCCTGCTGGTGTGCCACATACCCTAGAGACTCTTACACCTGGGACTTTTTTTTTTTTTTTTAAAAAGAACCACACAGAACTGTACATCATAGAACCTTTAAATAGCACAGGGCTTTTTGCCCCAGTGACAAGCTCAGTAAGTAAGGTGGACAAAGGACACTCCACTTAAGCAAGTAACCTACAAAGCAAATTAGTCACCTCCAGTCCTTCTGATTCAATTATGCTTAGCAGCACAAAGCCACCTCAGAGCCTATTAACAGAATAAGGCCTGGGGCAGCCATGAAAGTCAGAGCCCATCTGAGATTTCACCTGTGTTACAAGGAGATCACATAGGAAGTTTAGACAAATTTTCCTCTAGACTGACTACTACTGCAAAGTATACAGGCACCAACTCTCAAAGATAAAGCAGATAGTTAATATTAATGTGAATCATAACTTATCAGATGATACTTACCAGTTCCAGTCCAGCTAACACTTCATTTACCCCAGGGGGCTGGCCTATCCAGCGGATTACTCCATAGAAAGGGGGATTTTCTTTAACTTCAGCCAAGGAACCTGCTTCAAGACCATGCGAGTTACCAACAGGGCCTCCTGTTGATGGACTTTCCTGGTTAGCTGTAGTATTTACATCACCGATGACTGACTGAACAGATAAAGACAGAGGACTGTGTCCAATAGCACCGTTAGTACTTGATGCTTTTGTCAAACTAAAAGGGAGGGAGTGGAATCTGTTTTCTGTAGTCACAGAGTTTGTTAGAGGTGGCTGCAGCGGTGGTGAAGAATGCCCAAATCCAGGAGATGAATCAGTAAGAGATTTTGCAGGGTCTTCAGCAACTGTTAAGAATCAAAAACAAGATGTTAACTCGGGTTTTATTTGGGGCACCTCACTCTCCTTACCAAAGGGGAGGCTTAGCTGTCAAATCAATAAATATATCTGCAACTATATCTCATGCAATGGGTGTCCATTAAAGGAAGCAGTAAGCTGGAGACACGCAGGAAGATGTTTGTCATTTCACAACACCGGAGACAGCATGGTGAGGAAAAAACTATATACCCCTACAACTTCTATCACACAACCAATGGAAACGTGCAGCACAAAGACATTCACCAGAAATTACAGGAAGGCTTAAAGTCAGCGTGTGTTTTAGTAAATCAAGGCAGAACTGGCGTTTAAACGCAAAGATTGCCTTGGATGCCCCAAGGATTATTAGTGTAGAGGACCAAACTAGGACCACTGAACAACTGAGGAGAGAGCTTGGATCACAGTTAATACAGAAATGAGTAATTGTTTATGGACATGATTTGCAACTGGAAAAGCATTTTTTCCCCCTTGGCTGCACCACAATGTATTTTGGTTCTAGTACAGGGAATCTATCTGTGTCCATGGAGAATAAAGGGTTTAAATGAGCCACAACTAATGTAGTGCTTAATTAATGAGATCACAACTAGATGTAATAACACAGATGTTTTCCATCTACTCTCATCTCTCTCTGTGGTCTCTGCTACACAATTAATATTTACAGAGTAAAAGCCACTTTTGTAAAAAAAAATACAATAAACTAATTTGTAAATATATTTCCACGCTTGACATCTGTTAGGCCACCATGAACAATTTTAACCAATTTTCTTTTATGGTTCACAGAATGCAGGGCCTACTTCTGCTAGAGGTTTCCACTGTAAATCAGCGTTCCTAGTTTTAGCCACGCTTCAGGAATTCAGAGAGATTTTATAAAAATAATTTAAAATACTCAGATGTGTATAAATGTGACCACAGTCAGATTTTTTTTTTCCTACGTCAAGACTCATCAGCTAGCATGGCAGCATTACAGATTTAAGGGAACTACAATATTAAGAAAAAGACACACAATATACAGTTACTGTATACAGTTGCCTACAACAAGGAGCATCTTGTCTTCCTGCTAAGCTGTTATTCAGCCTGCAAGACATTCCCACAGTGCTGCAAATACATTGCCAAGATGTAATCTCCATGCAGGATGAAAATAGGTCTGCCAATTAAGACTGTATATTTCCACTAGGGCTCTGAAATGCTTTACAACAGAGTATGTTTTCCTCTACATGTTCCAGCTGTTTTGCTGTAAATTCATAATTGTTTTATGTAAAGAACATACATAACATACTTTTTTTTGAAATAAAATTTATGCCTACACGAAAGACTATCATCTCTCATTACCTTCATCGATATACCATGGGGGTTTTGTTTTTGCTTGAGGTTGAGAGTCAACTGATGAGCCATTTAATGTGTAGAAGACTTCAGATCTGTTTCTATTTCCAGGCTCGGAGGTAGATCCTGGAAAAGAATGCATGTTGTACTGAAGCCATTCATTGCCGTTAGCTTACACTATGAAAGAGAGCTTAATTTGTCACTGTAATTCCAGAACAACAGGATTGCCCTTCCACAAAGCAGCAAACTCTTGCATCAAAAGTAACAGTTCTAAGCTTGCAACCAGGTAGCAGTTCACCCCGACATTAATCAATCACCCAAATCGAAAGTTAAAGGTAGGAATCTGAAAAGGCAGAAAGCCACCCACAAGCACAAGTTTTCCATTACTATGAGTTATGGACATAAGAAAGCAGTTTGAGAAACATTTATTTTAAGCATTTTTTAATTTTTGCTTTTAAAAGTAAAAAAAGTTTTAGAATAGGCAAATAAACTACAGATCCAATTCCACACAGCTTTAACTCGTGCTGACATACAACCACAGCTACTTCAGTGAAGGCCATCCATCTCTGTTAGCAGATGATGCAAGGGAGAACAACAGCTCGCAGAGCATACATCCCATCATTAGTATTCCACAGCCCAAAAGAGACAGCAGAAATAAGATGACACTGCATTTTGATTTATGCCTTTTAAAAATATGTATGTACACACATATATATATTATTTCCTTTCACTCCCCCCCTTAGAAAAAATCTAGCCAAAACAAGAGTCAAAATAAGCCTGTATTTTATAAAACTTCATTTTGGTTTTGAATCAGAGCAAAATTAACAAATTTGTTATTAAAAATATCTGCTCCAGGGTTAAATACTTGGAAGTTTCTTAAGCAGAAGAAAGTCAACAGCAAACTCTATTTAAAAACAAACCAACCACAGTGTCAGGAGAGGACAGGGCTGTGAGGTAACATGCCCTTGAGTTTCTGCTAAACCTCAAAACGGTTTTTGAGTAGTCTCAACTTGTGTGTACATTTCAACAAAAAAAACCTTAGGAAACTACAAACTATCCTCAGAAAGAAAATTAAGTTGATGAAAATATTCTGTGTATTCACTACTTCCGAGAAATTTAACTCGATAAGTAACTGCGAAAATAAAGGAAGTGTAAGGCAATGTTTTTCCCCAGGCAATATAAATTTGTGATCTTACATTAAGAAATCACCTCTCACACGTACCTGTCGCCTTTGGCTTACTATGGTTGAACAAACTTTTATCACCACCACCTCTTGCAGTATAGGCAAGCTTGGGAGGCCTCCTGTCTTGGGACACAGTCTCTAAGATGGCACATATGAATGGAACATTAGTTTTCCTTTACTACGTCACACAAAAATTCAGCTTGAAATGCAACTGCTTAAAGGTCTGCCATCAAGTTTTCAAACTGAAGGGGGTAAAACTGTTTGGTACACAACCAACGTTTTCTTCTATTGGTTGGATTTGTTTCCATAGCATCAATCATTACTTATTCCAATTCTGCATTTGTTTAGCATATCAAAAAGATTGACTTCAGATTCTTCAGCGTACATTTCATGCTCACATTACAGAAAATGAATGAAATTCTTGGCTTTTTCCCCCTACAAACAGAACTACAGCAAATGTTTCCTTGGATTCTCCAGAGAAAAGAGGGCCCAAAAACAGGTCTCTCTCCAAGCCAACAAGTAGGAGGTGAACTTAAGAAAAGCTGGCCAGGCTGAAGAGAGGAGGGACAATAGCGACGTGTTGGACAAAACCACGCTCTCACTGGTACCTGATTTCAGATAGAGCACAAATAAATAACGTGAAAACTATTTTCTTACTTCAGAAGAGGAATTACAGGATTACAGCTGTCACAAGTTAACTGGATTATGGGAATGGAGAATTTTTGCACAGCCTTGCTATGGATTTTTCAGAAACTTTTCAAGTATTTACTCACAGAATGCGTAAATAATGCTGCCAATACGTTTCAACCCAAGGAAGAAATGCTTAATGATCCACAGTATTTAAATTCCTTGACTCGAAAAACATTCAAGAATGATTTCCACTGTCACCTCTCACATGCTTAGGTATGCCTATATTGGATCCCACACAATTTGAAATGAACACTGTTCAATATTAGAATGGTTTCCATTAGTGAGATTGAAACAAACAGGAGGAAGAAACTGAAGAGAACAGAAACTAATTCAAGTGAATTCAGGATACAGTAACTCCACAGTACTGTTTTAATCTCATAACTGTGCCTAGGCTGAGACGTTATCAGTCTGCCTTAGGATTAAGAAAGGAGAGCATACCTGGTATTACATCATTGATATGCAAAAGAAGGGTACTTTCAACACTTGCAAAACTGCATAGCTGTATGCCATTGTATCTTCCATCCCAGTTTCCAATAGGATTATCCTAAAAACAGAAAAACACGTTATATGTATCCCAAGAAAAAAATCAGGGCACACAGAACAGGTGTCTTTAGGAACATGTTAAACCATTTACGGGAAAAAGCAAAATTCAAAGTTTGACAGCGAATATTTTTTCTGTACAAACTTTTTTGTACAAACTGAGCCAAACATTAGTCTCTAAAGGCAAACATTTCTGTTCTTTTCTGAAATACCTCCTATTTGAGCAATCATTCCTCTTCTAAAACCCATTTATTTTACACAAGTTAGAACAGTTCTAGTGCTATTAAGTAACAGCTGCAGCAATCAAGGAAATTGAAGCACCTGGTCTGAAAAGCACCCTTGAACTGCCAAAAGTTTGTAAGTAGTCCATTTAAAGAAATTTGAGTTTCTAATTTTAACTACAAAACTCCATGTTTTCTAGAAACATCAACCTTTAAATGTTGAATTTTAAGTACAAACTAAAATACAAACAAACCAAAGCTACATGAAAAAAAAAACTAACCAAAAAGGAATGCAACCTAATTATTTTTTCAAAGGCAGAACAAAGCCAGTCTCACAAGACAAACATTCAACGCTGTTACGTGAAGACTGACATGGAACACTGCAAGTGGCTCAGTGGAGGCTCCTTGGTGAAACCAGAATATTTGTCCTGAAGCATTAACATCAAATAGGGTACTATTTACCTACTGACAAAAAAACAATTACTACCAAGGAACATTTTTGAGCACTACTGTTTATTTCCCATTTTAGGTCAGCCTCCACTGAAGCAGCTTGTGGATAACGTTTCTTCTTTTATATTGCATGTCATTTACTAGCTAACACACATGCAAAAGTTATTAAAGTTGGATTATTCTCTTACCATGTCCACTCCAACAACGTATCCTAAACTTTCGTTTCCTGGTAAGACATCACAGAATATAACTGTCCCATACTCTATACTCTCTCCTATCTTCAGAGAAACCCTGGAGTTGATCTCCAGAGGAGGAAGTTCTACCTGCATTGCGTCAACTGGAGCTGCATAGTCACTTTCCAGTTCATTGTCATCTTCTTCCACCAGCTCCAGTTTGTCCAAAGCAACAAAAACCCCACAATCCTCATCACATCTGAAAAGCTGCTTGCCTTGGTACTGTCCATCAGTAAAGCCCTGGCCACGACCTTCTTCCTAAGTATCAGAGGGAGAAGAAAAAAAAGCAGTGTATTTTGTGCCAATGCAGGCTACTTCAAAAACAGTAATATAATCCATTGATCCGGAGAACCCACAATATGAATTAGCCTGATGAACTATCATTACACTGGGAGAAGAAATCAGACTTTGTGGGAAATGTACACACTGTCTATCCTAAGGGATTAAATGGCAGAAAGCTTTTTACTTGTCATTTGAATTTTTGTGCTCTGTGACAGCCCTAAAATCCAGGCCCACGCTAACGGACTGTATCTTGGCGCTGCTGCCACAGGCATGGAAAACCAAAGTACGCAACAGAAATCCGAGAGTCAGCTATTTGCCACGATGGAAATGTAAGAAATTAACTCTCTCTAGACTGGAAGAAGCAGCATATGTTCAAGTCTTTCTGCCAGCCCGTCTCTTCATTAAATGCATAGCATACAAGGCTGATGTGATACGGTGTGATCTCACAGATATGCTATCTATGAAAAGACTGAGGGTTACACAGTTGGAGGGGTTGTGTGGAGGGGTAGCAAAGCTGCTAGATTCTGTTACAACTGCCTCTTCAAAAGGCATTCTCAGTTCATCTTACAAAATACGCGATGCTCTCCCTTAGCAAGAAACTTACCAGCAGCTCTACTCCAAAGTATATCCCTGTCAGGGACCTTTCCTGCAACAAGGGTCCTCTGAAACGAACAACTCCAGGAAATTTCTCTTCTCCCGACCTAAGCTGTACTCTAACAGGTGAGCCGATATCTATTTGGATGCCCTTAGTTAGCCTGCTTTTGCTTTTAAACAAGCTGTACCTTTCCTCGCAGTTAGTAATTGCCAAAAGCAGTTCAGCTAGCTTTTCATTTATTTCAATAACATCCTTCTCATCCACAAACAGAATTGCATGAGGTTGTTCCAGAATCTTTAATCCAATCTGTAGTTTCTTGCCTTTACAAGGAATATTTCTGGAGTGTCCCAAGGAAGAACGGTCTTGGAAAAACTGCCCGATGCTGCCTTTGGGCACCTTCAGTAGTTTCTGAGTCTGTTTGTCTATGACACTGCATTCTTGGAGAAGCAAGTAGAAGATGCGCTCTTCCCAATAGGACGAACTTCCTTTTTCTTGATTCCATAACCCTGAACTCATTGTGATTGCAACGTCAGAAGTTGCACAGAAGTTTTCAAGAAAAAAAAAGCAAGCTGTTGATATACAGCTACTGATCTTGAAAAATTCTACTGGGAGGTGCACACTTTGTGAAACGATTCAGTTTTCATATTGTGAAGAACCAAATCCAGAGCAGAAGGCCTAGGAGAAACAGAAACAAAGGCAAATTTAAGACTAGCAGCATTTCCCCAGCTTAAGTAAAATAACAGAAAATCATTTAAACCTGTGACCACAACCACTCCTCCAACAGAGCAAAAACACTTCAGCAAAATCAGCCCCTAAACAGCCACAGCCCCACTGACCATACAAACACACACTTGTGCTTGTTAATGCTATGCATTTCCCTCCCTTGTTTCCTTGAAGGGGCTATGAAAAAAAGTGTACTGAAACGCAGGAATCACGCGAGTGAAAGGAAAAAATCTCAATTTCCAATGAACTGGAAAAAGATATCCTCACCAACTGTATTCTATGGAAGCTTCTTGCTAGGAAGACCTTTCCTCATGCTCAGTGAGTACTTCTGACAAAGTGCACTACATCTGTCATCTCACATAACATTTTGTTTCAGCAAAGTAGAAAATTGTGTCAATGTAACAGACGAACAGAAAATGGAAGTTCTACCCGTCTGCCATCGTCATTTTTAAGCAATAGATGGGCAGTTACAGTAAGCAATAAACAATGCATGAAAGCCAAATTGTGTCAGTGCTGAAGCATTCCATTACGCATAAAAATCCAGCAGCTTTCTTTACCATTTCAGAACGGTAATTCACTTCAGCTAAGTAGGAAATACATCAGTTAATATAGTCTGGAAGAAAACACCTTTGCTAAATATTATGCTAAGAATTACAGCTCACAATCAGTAAACTTAAAAAGTATCTAAGAATATTTCATTGCTCATGGTAGCAGAAATACAAGCAACATACATATACCCAGGTTGCTCCAAAAGTAATGCCTCCTCTTTATTTCCATGGAGACTACAATGGATATGGAGAGCACAATAACACTATCTGATAAAGCAAATGCTCACCTACAAAACACTGTCTTTCAGCATAGTTACCACCATTCACCATGCATTTTCACCGCTGATGAACAAGAGCCTGCATGCCCCACTCATAAAAGCCTGCACCTGTGGAGGTGACCCACTGTTTCACAGCTGCTATAATGGCACAGCTGCTAGCAAGATGATTGCCCACATTGTGGACCTTTCACCAGCCCTAACAGATGGAAGTCAGAACGCTCCAAATCCGGCCTATACAGTCGGTATGGCAGGACAGTCCAGTTAAGGCCGACAAAGTGCTCTGCAGTCTTCAAATAGACTGCGCCCTGGTGATACTGTGTTGCAAGAGAAAGATAATCTTCTTCTCCTAGGCCTTAGTGTCACAATGTAGCAGTTAGAGTTAATGGCTTGTCCAGGCTCCAGGAAATCCAGGATCCCCCCTTTTTCCATACCAAAAGACACCACGCACCACTTGACCTGCTGAGGGCCGCATCTTGAACTTTTTCTTTAATAGGGAATTCCCATGTCATCATTTCTTTCTGTTCCTCTGTATTTGTGGGACCCACCTGGCGAACTCTGTGATATCTCAACGTTGCCACCCCTGTTTCCAACACCCTGAAGCTGATACTCAGCTCTACACACAGTTCCCTGGTCATAATCCACCAGTTTGCACAGATGAGCTGATGGAGATGCTCTTCATTTTGTTCTGTGACAGCTTTGCATGGCCATCAGGAACATGGCTTGTCTTTCATGTCTCAGTTACCACTGCTGAAACACACAACCCACCACCTGGTGGCCATCAACATTCAGCAAGCACCAGTGGGTGCCATTTTTTCTGCATGAAGAATTCAAAGGCTCCTCTTTGCTTCACCTGCACTTCCACAGCAGACGCCATTTGTCAGTACCCCTCTGCTGCCATCTGTCACACCGCAACAACATGTAGTGGAATATTGGTGGGAAGGTTCAGCCTCTACTGCTGTACTGCCAACATCCGCCACACATCATGGGTCAACATAATAAAATAGGAGGCATTATTTTTGGAGCAGCCCTCATACATACATCTGTTACAGTTAAGAGCATATTGGATACATGAAGAACCTACAATACCTTAACAGGATTTGGTTTTTGCTGAAGGGCGAGAAGAGTCCCATAAAAGTTAAGATATCCTCACATAAATTGCTGCATCACCACTCTGCAGTGCCAAAGCCAGTTTGCATTCAGTTGGAGTATAACTTCAGTAAACAAAAAGCAAACACGTTTCGTCCCAGCACTTCTTGCTATTCTCTTCCTCCAAATCCTTTCTCCAATGGCATTCAAGTACCACAAGATCTACTGCTATTTCCCCTACCCAGTCTGACCTGTTTCAGAAGCTATCAGAAAGAACCTAGCAGAAATTATTTTCCACATTCCTAAAGAAAGTTTTTAACTCTTTCACGTGAAGAAAAATAACAGCCAAGGAGCAGTTTAACTGTAAGCAAGGCAGCCTCCTTCAGCCACCAGGAATTCACGCCTTCCCGTGCTGCCCTGCTAAGCCTCCAAGCAAGGCTGCCTGATACAGCCATCCCAGCTCTCAGTGCAGCACATTTCATCTTCCAGATGTCGCACACAGGGGCCAGTCTCTGCCACAATTTGACACCACTGCTGAAGCACTCCATAGGAATTTACGCATTTTTGAGGCGTTTCCATTTTCAAAATAATTTACATCTACACGGCAGCATCTTGCTTAAGAAAAAAAATGTTGGCATACAGATCATCAGTCTGTCTACAAGCTAAACTAAAAAAAAGCTTCAATTGTTCTGATACACATGATCATCAACAATTATTAAAGTCCATTTAACAACAAAAATCCAACATCAGGCTGAAACAGCAACATTATGTAAGAGAAGCGATGAAGAATACAACAGGATCCTTTTTTCTCTAAAAGAAGGGTGCTTAAACTACCGTGAGTTTTTACAGGTCTGCTCAGATGTCAAACCCAAGTTCTATCTGAGTTCCGCCCCGTTTTCCTCCCCTCTACTTTTTCCAGACATGGAGCAAACAGCGGATACCACCCTGTCCTTTATAACGCAGCAGCAGGGTCTCAGCTGAGGCACTTAACCCCCTTTTCACAAGCCCTTCCACACAGCTCATCAGTGCCCAGCACACTGCAACTACCCCTGATATTACAAGGACCCTGGTCCTTATTTCACTCGCAGTAACCATATCACTAAGTATGCACGGAAACAACGTACTAAGCCCGCTCAAGAGCTTAAAAAGAAAAGCAAGGAACACATCAGGTAAAGCTTTGTTTGCAGCGACCAAACCCCCTAATTCTACTCACAGGTCCACTGCAGCGTTATGTAATCATAACACACTTAGTAGTAAAGAATTCAGTGGGAAAACACATTAATAGCTGCAATCAGATTACAATTATTTATACCGTGCATGGTCAGTCTTTCCAAGTCCCATCATCCACAGGGATGGCACAAAGCCACTAAACGAAGTGCCAACAAGTTTTCCACGGCAACAAAGTTCATTACCGGCGTGCTATCGCTACACAAAAACATCTTTAAAAACTTACTTACTGCTTTCGCACGCTAAACACACCATTCTACGGTAACAGAACCGATGAATAAGCATTCTGACAGCACAGAAAAGCCAGCCGAGAATTACACACGCTAGAAGCGCGTTATTTATAAAGCTGACTCCGGCAGCAGGTGCTTGGCGCGGCCGGGCCGTTCGGAGGGGCGGCACAGCCGGGAGCGAGGAAAAAATCAAAAGCTCCTTCAAAATATCAGCTCAAATATCGCCCGATAGAAATAAATTCACCATTTCTAAAAGCAAATGCCCTTTAAAGGCCGTCGGTGCTAGTAAACGCGGTCGGATGTTACCGTTCTGACACAAACGCTCCTCCCACGAGGAAGAACGAGCCCAGCCGGTAACCCGCGGAAAGCCCCGGCGCTGCCGCCCCTCCCACCGCCACCCCCGGCGGCACCAACCGCGGCTCCCGCAGCGCACGGCGCGGCCCCAAGCGCGCTCCGCCCCAAAGGCCGCGGCACAGACTCGAGCGCCGAGGGCTCGGCCCGGTCCCCGCTCCCCACCTCCCATCGTTCCCGGGCCCGGGCCGGGCGAGGCGGCCGCGGAGCGCTCCGTGGGCCGCGGGAAGGGCTCGAGGATCGACGCTGCGCCGCCGGAAGAGCTCGAGCGGAGCGGCCGGGCCCCCAGGGAGGGCCGCCCCTACCCGAGGCCGCTAAGCGACGCGTACCGCCGCCACCCGCGCGCCTCCTCACCTGCTCGTCGCCGCCTCACGGCCCCATCCTCGACGCAGCACAGCTCCGCCACCGAAACGCAGCCTGCCGCTCCGCCGGGCCCGCCCCCCGGCCCCCCCAGCGACCAATCAGGAAGCGCCGCCGCAGCCGCTTCGCGACGTTATTGGCGGAGAGAGCCGCCCGGTGACGAGGGGACTCGAGGTTTCTACGTCGTCAAGATTGTGTGAGCCGCAGAGGAGGGTTCGGGGAGGTGAGGGAGAGGCCGTCGGCCCTAGTGAGGGTTCTGATTGGCTGCCCGGAACGAGAGGCCGGCCATCGGGAGCTGCGGGGCAGCCGATTGGCTGACGCCCGTGCTTGCTGCCTGCCCATTGGCGGCGCGGCAGGCCGGGCGCGTGGGCCGCGGCCGCTCCTCGCGCGATGGCGGCGGGCTGCGCGCGCAGAGCAGGTGTGCGCGCTGGGCCGCGCGCTGAGGGCGGGCCCGCGGGGCGGCGGGGATCCGCGAGCTGGCGGCGGCTTTCCGCAGGTGCGGGAAACAAGGCTGGACACGGGGCTTAGCAAGCCAGGTGCTGCTCGTCTCCAGCCGAGCGGCTGAGCGTGCCGTCACCTGAGCGCGGCTCTGCCGAGTCCACCCGGCAGCGGTGCTCGGTGCGAGCAGCCCTGCAGGCACAAGCAGGCTCTGAGCTCGCCCCGCGCCGCCCCGCCCCTCCGCAGCGCCCGCTTTCCGCTGCTCACGGTACGGGCTCAGCAGCGCCCGCTGCCCGGCGCGGTGTGCGCGCCCCGAGCGCTGAGCTGCGGGCGGGAGCGGGCACGTGCGAGCTTCCGCGAGCTGAGCTGGGCGGCTCGCACGGGCGTGGCCGTTGGTGCGGTCAGTTAACAGCAGGATTCCCTTTCAGTGTTGCTTAATTTGTAAAGAATAAACAGCGGAGAAAATACAGTAAGATTTAAGCGTTCCGTCTCCCTCCTTCAGCAGAACGCAGGCCAGCAGGTTATGCTGAGCTCAGCCTCCAGGTGGCTATCTGTAGCTGAGTTTTGCTGCCTTTGCGCTACCGCTACAAGCGTCCGCGTGTGCTGAAATCGTTATCCCAAGGATTCTGCTCTTTACCGCTGGCGATGAATAAATCACACGTGGGACACGACTGTATGAACCGGAGCACGCCACGCTCGTGCTCAAGAAGAAAAGTCGACAGACACGTTTTAAGAATGAGATAATGAAACAGCAGCCAGGAACGACTCTACACGGCTGTGCCTAGTAGCTGAAAAACAAACATTTAAAAATACTTCTCCAGTCCATGTGATTATGTTCTCAGCTGTCATTGTCATCAGCAGGGAAACTGACCAACATACATACGGCATTCAGGAAGCCTGTCACTGTACAGAGATGGAACGCTGCTCGTGACATGTAACCCAAGTTTAGATCCCGCTGACACGCCGGGCGTGCGCTACAGCTCCGTGCTGCTGACGGAGCTCAGATGGAAGACAGGCCAAGCCTGTTCTGTGCTCTGCAGCTCCTTCGTACTCCTCTAGATGTATAAAGGAGTTGCAAAGTGATAACAGGATTTGGCAGTGTAAAATGGGCCTGTTGCATTTCTTTCATGCTAGAAACCCTGTCTGTAACACCAGCACATGATATTTGCCATTAAGTGGCACAATATTTTTTTAAACTGCGTTCTTCATTAAAAAAAACCTGTTTTGTAGTAGTGAAGTATTGTAAACAAACTCCACTTTCTACAGACACACCACCATGCAATTAAATGTTGTATACATACCATGGAACAGGATTTGTGCTGCACCAGGATAGGAGTGCGCTATACATTTATCAGTACCCAAAAGTGCTGAATATTCATGCAGAACGTATGGTTATTTCTTCTACTTCAAACATGGAAGCGGTAGGTATTTATGCAGCTGCAGTAAAAGAAACAAAGAGAGGAAAAGTTCCTGCAGAAGCATCAAAGTCAACATCAGAGCACTTTCTAAATATTAGTTGTGTGGTAGAAGAGGACTTGGACAAATACGTTGGGTATTTCTGCCCCCTCTTGGTATCTTTCATTGCCCGCAGTTCTAACGAATGATCTGGTAAAATAAAGAAGGATTAGTTACATAGCTTGGAGCCTGAGAGGGAAGGCAGCACAAGCCCTAAGAGGTTGTCTGGAGCTGTATTTCATGGGTCTGGAGCTGAAGAGGTTTTGTAATAGGGTATTACAGCCATATTCTTTAACTCAAAAACGAGTTTGCAACGCCTGTTATAACAGGAAAAATCTGGTAGTAAACTGCAGTTCATATGTAACGCTGGTTTAACTGGTCACTTTTTCATGCTAATTTCAGTTTAAAATATTTTCTCTGTTGGGGCTTTTGTAATCTATCAGATTGGAAAAACGTTAAGTGCCCAAATCAAGGCACGACATTTTACACTATTGTAGCAGTCCCTTCTGGTTCTTTAACCATCAAAAGCACGAACATTGGTCTTTCCCTGCAGGCATCCTTAACACGACATCACAAGGCGAGCTCATCTGGTGGCTAATTACCAAGTTTTAGGCAACTCTTCCTAAAATGAGCCCTTCCCTCTTAAATATGTATGGAGGACATAACTCCTATGACAACCACTTCTATGAACTGCAGTATTACAGTTTTAACCTTGCCTAGCTCCTATGTTATTGCAGAACATTTTTTTCCATATCCCTCGGTAAATGCATTTAATACTGTGCTCTTTATGTATGCCAGCCAAAGTCAGTGCTTGTGCAGAATACAAACTGAGTAAGCCAGTGTATGAGCATTCTTTTATCATCACTGAATGCGACAGAGCACATTTTTTCATTAAAATTTATCATGGTTTTATGAATAGTCAGATCAATTTACAGTTTAAGAGCACTTGCTCATCTCAGAATGGTATGCTGCCCTCGTAAACCTTCTCCTTTGCTGCTGCTCAGTCCTCTATATGGTATTTGACTGCTGAAAGTGAAACTGAAAATACAAAGAAAGACCTATCAGCTATGCATTCTGCTAGCAAGAGCATATGGGAGCAGCATGAGGAGGAGCAGCCAGGTAACATACTATGGGTGTCACAGCTCATGGGGTTAGCAGTGGTCCTGGGGATGTTTCCTACCTACCCCTTCAGGAGCCAGCTGCAAGCTGAACAGCTGACACTGCCAAGGCAGGCAGAATTCCTGCAGAACACCCTTGATTTGTAAACTATTTCATATCAGTCAGTCATGCTCATAATAGCAGATTTCACATCTTTTTAATCATCCAGGTTAATTTGACTAGGAGGTACTCATTCTGAAATAATTAAACATAGAGGTTGTTATTAATAAACTGAAAAATACACTTTCGCCTTTTCCTTCAGCTTCATCAAGACCAGGACAAGAGCACAAAGTGCCACAAAATAATACATTGTTTTTTGGCAACACACAAATTAGAAAATTCAGAATTCAAAGCTCAGATATGTCTGTGAACTGTCAGCATGAGTGAAATGCACTGAAAGCCTCCTTGGATTTTGTTCACAATTGTAACCAAACCCATAAATCTAACTTTAAAGGAATGAGACTTGAGCCAGAAGGCCATGCCTTGTCTACACTTAAAAGTGTTGGCTGGTACAGTTACACCTTAGAGCTGTACTGGCAAGCACAGATTTCTTTTCGGGTAGAATTTAAATCACTTTCTGCATGGAACGCGTTAAATGGGCTGAAGAACTCTGCAATATAATGGCATCTACGTTAAGGGTTTTGCCAGTATGGCTGGAGTTGCATAGGAGTGATTTTTCATCATTCTGACAGCTATTTTGGCAAAATGTCTACATTTAGACAGAGTCCAAGTTAAAGTTGGCATTGTTTTATGTTGTGAATAAAGCTGAAGAGAGACATTGTCAGTTTCTGGCCCTGATCTTACATTATTTGAAACTGTTTGTTCTAAAGGAATGTGTGGGGCAGGATCCATGTGGTTCTTTGGATGTTTGCCTCCCACATTTGTGCTGCATTAAAATCTCTCGGTTTTTCATTGAGTGAGCTTTGGCAACAGGGAAACTTACATTACTAAAAAGATAGCATCCACACTATTTACCCTAGAAATAGCCATCCTGATGCTTTAAAGCGAATTTCCAAGGTGAAGTGAACTACAAAAGGAAGCATCTTGGCCAGCGGACGTGTGGATTAATGCATCATTCTTCTTCACTTTGTCCACAGCTCAACAAAGAATTGAAGTGCAGGATTAATTTCAGGCACACACATAAGTTCATTTTGAGTTTAGTAGTCACGTCAAATATGATAATGTTCCTTTTTGAACTTCAATTAAGCAGATATTTGAAATTAATCATATGTTTAAGCACTGTGTGGAATCAGGATTTCTGTCAGAAGAGCAATTTTGCATTGAACAAGGATATTTATTGTGGTACCATCTGCATGTCCTTTCCTGAACTTGATGTTAAGTCTGTATTTTAAAGATGTCCTACAGGGCATATTTTTCCACATAAGTGCATTTACGTATTTGACTCATTTTTCCTAATCTCTTATTTGCTAAGTGTGGGGCTTTTTGGTTTCAGAAATCCACGTGGACATGTTTTCATTGATTTTATAATTGCACTGACTGTTGAGCTCTTTCCTCTGCCACGCTTTGTGTTTGCACGTGTAGGACTGACACTGGGGTTTGCAGCCCTGCCCTTGTGGCTGGAGCTGCATCGCTGCATCTTGTCTGCAGACAGCAGCCGGGCTGTTCGAGGCAGATAGGAAATTTAATGCGCCAAAACAGCAAGCCAATTGGACGAGGAAGTCTGATTTAATCAAGACTTCTTCCTTCCTTTTTGTAAAATACAGAATGTGCCTGCTCAGAGCACACACGGACCTATTTTTCTGTTTTTAAAAATGCAAAGCAGGCCTCTCCTGATTTCGTACGGACTACACGTGCACCACAGCTAAAAGCTCCTCGGCGTTCCCCAGGTGAGCATTCTGCGCGCTTCGCTTCCCGCTGTTCCTCGTAACTCAGTTTGAGTGGTGTTTACTCCGACAGAGAGCAGGCCCGGTGTCTGGTCAGAGGAAAACTGTGTAATTTGTTGCAGGTTTCCTTGTACTGTTTTCCATTTTTCTTTTTTTTTTCAAGTGCAAAAATAAATAGTTGCTTAATTAAAACAGCTTACCATGCCTTGTGGGTGTGAAAGTGAAACACAATGTTTCTGTCAAGTACAAATAGTTTTCAAGGCAGATATGTGAAGTCTTGCATATCATTGTATTTCTCTGACAAATCATATTTTACAGTTATATTTATACATGTATGCACAAATATATTTATGTATTTAACATTAAATGTACATATACATAAACATGTATATTTTGAATATAAATACACTTTTGCTTATCAGATTAGACAAACAACCAAGAAAAATTATCATATTTCTCATTTAATCTGGTATATCTGAGATTATCCTTACATGAAAAACAAAGATTTGGAAGTTTATGCTCTTGGTAGAAACTGTCACAACTATCACAACGGCTGAACAGCTGGAAATAACTGGCTACTCATTACGTTCAGAAGGAGATTTTGACAAGGACTAGAACAGTAAGAACTTTCATCCCCCAGTCCAAATTCCAAAAATAAGGGCTTCCATAATGCTCTTAATAATGAGAGTGACAATATGTACATTCTTCTTTAGCCAAGGCAGACAAAGGAAAGGCTGTTGTTAAAGGAAAGCACTTCCATTATTTCCAGCGAGGAAAGTAATTGCTTTTCCTTGTATAGTTTACCAGAAATCAATAGGTCAGCTGAAGGAGTTTCCTCACCTCTGTGTCAGGCATTGCTCAACTGCGTGGTAGACAAGCGGTGGCAAAATGATATGTAGTAACACCTCTGCCTGCCTTGCTTAATAACCTCTCCTTGTGCATTATTTTCACATTTATAGCAAGGAAACTTGGATTTTGAGTAGGTTTTCATGTTATTTGGTTTTCACCCAACTGTGAGGAACACTTCCCTCATGCTAACTAACTGAGCACAGCCCGCTGGCAGAGTTGTTAGGATGCTCTTAAACCATTCTCAACTGCTAGTAGTACACAGCGATGTTTTGAGTAGTTACTTAACAATAACAACAGAATCTTAAGGAGACATTTACATGGCAAAATAACCAATCAACTCTATGGAGTAGATTTTGTTAAGCATTATATGACTATCTGGGAAAATATCTGTCCGAGGAAGACAGACCTACAAACCTATCAGCAGCACAGTATATGGGCTAAAAAAATAAGTAACAGGAAAATGCAGTGCATAATAATTAGAAAACTCTGATCACCTTCCACCTAGGCATTTTCAGGCTTGGTTGTTTTGTTCTCAGCATACAGTGATAAGTCTCTGGAGAGAACCTGAAACTATGAAATAAAACAAAAATATTATACTGTTACAGATATCACCTTATTTTGCTTTACAGGCCAACGTAATGATTAAGAACAGATGGTGACTTTGGGAGTCTTGAGAACAGTAATTTCTAGCAATATAAGAGAGCCAGGCTGCTAGTAATAATCTCAGAGATCTGAGTTCATCTGAACTAATACTTGTGAGGTTGAGGGCAAAGTACAAGGAGAATAAATTGCCCCCCACTGAAGTTTACAAAGTTTACGTTCTTCAGTGGCTCCCTTTACTTTCTATGAAACAACAGTTGCCCTCATACATGTTCACAGGGAGCAGTGAGAAAGCCAATAAAAAAGATTGCCAGACTGGATCTTCTAAAGGCATGCTACTAAGTAATGTCACATTTTTTACAATCTTTTGTGACAGCTTTGCAATGGAGCAGGACCCAGAGTGCCCAGCAGAAGGGGAGCTGTTGGAAGCTGCAAGCAGGATTGCTACATTTTCTATCACAGTTTCTCCTGATGAAAAACAAAATCAACCCAAAGCTGAAATTTCTTGTGAACTGAGCAAAGAAAATCCAGAAAAAGGAGACCTCCAAGGTAGATGCCATCCTTTCATTTTATTCTTCATTAGCTATTATTCCTTTACATGAAAAAAATTGTTTTATTTACTACAATAGAAAAGCAGTATCAGCAAGGACACCAGGCTCTTGGCTGATACTGACCTGAAGCAGTAGTCTCTCACATGCCCTGTGAAGAGTCAGCACTGGGCTTTTACTATGCCTAAGATTACTGTCATCTGTTGTTAAATAAAATGTTAAATATAACCCATAATATATACAATTTCATCGAGATTTTCAGCCTGTAAAGCTGTCATAAACAGCACCTCTCTCTTAAGAAATTAGGCTTTGTAGAGAGTGAGCCAAAACCCCAAAGGCATTGATAATTGAAACTGTATGACCAAACGATTAGCAACATGTAAAAATGGGGCCACTGAGGAAGTACTACAGTGCCTTTATGCTTCTGTTTCTGCATCAAGCAGTCATCCTCCCACTCATTTGTGGTCATTCATTTCCATTGTCTGAATGCTGGATAAGTTGCAGACTGACTTCAGCTGACTGGACTGACAGAGGCATTGCTGACAGGAGACTGAGAATGCTGTGCCCGCTGAAATACAAATACTCCATTTCTTTTATCCACTTTGCTAGCCTGTATGCCACCTCATGAAAACTGTTGTCACCGTATTTCAAAGACAGAGAAATCACCTTTTTGAAAAGCTATGTCAAATTCCCCTGTGAGCAAACACTTCAACCAGCTGAGCTACATGTTTACATGTGCATATATGGTGGGGATTTCTTGCATGTTTGTGACTACGTGGGTGGAGAAGGAGGGAGGTGCACAAATAAATACCACTGTGGCATTCACTTCAGCTACAAAAGAAAAGGAGGATGTGAGAATTCCTCCTTCAGCTGAGCTGGTTATTTGAGTTTCTCCTTTAAGGTTAGGGCACTGGTGTTTTCTTATCTTTAACTTGTTACTGCGCAGCCCCAGTATTTGAATGTGGTCAGTATTTCAATGTAAGTCTGAATTTGCTTCTGCATTGTATTATCTCCTTGTCTTAGCACTGATGGAAACGTCTTAGCACTGATGGAAACGTCTTAGCTTTCTCTCCTCCTAGCCTGGAGAAATGTCTGACTCAGAAGAGCAAGTTGGGGTTTGGTAGGGCTGCTTGTGGGATGGGGAGGTGTACCTCCTGCTCACATTGTGCCTGAGCTTACAACCCAGACATACAATGCTTCTTGTCAATGTTTTTCCATAATAAGAAAAATGTATAAGTTGCATCCAATTTAGTGTCTTTCAAATTCCAGAGCACTACAGTTTTCCTCAGAGAATCTGGAGCTTTGTTCGCAGTGAGATCATTTACTTCATCATGCTTTGGGTTTTGCTTTTACATTGACAGAAATTCTAAGCTCTGCTTTCACAATAAATCTGTAAAAGGTTTCCTTCCAAATGCAAATGTTATAATTTGAAATACTGAATATATTGTTTTTAGATTCCAATGCATCCCAAAGTCCCAACTCTTCAATGACCACTAAGGAGCTTCAGGAATACTGGAGGAATGAAAAAAGCCAGTGCAGACAGGTCAAACTTCTGTTTGAAATTCCATCAACCAGAATTGTAGAGCACCACTTATCTAAATATGTGGTAAGTGAAAAAATGAATATGTAAGAAGATCATTAATTTTCATTCGCTCTACAGGGATCTGCGTAGCACACAGCATGCTTCACTACATGAAAGCCTCACTGACGGCCGAGTTTTGCAAGCCGTGATCATACCGAGTAGAACCTGTTCTCACTGTTCACATAGGCATAGCTGGTGGAATCTACCCCTAAGAAACCCTCTGACAATTGGTTCATAAAACCTGCAGCGGTAAAAAAGTGATATCAAGCAAATTAGTACTCAAACACCCTTTGCACCTAGAGGCTTGTCAACATTAAAGAAATTCACACAAGTATAAAAATATCGATGTTGTTACACTTGCACCGAGCTAGACTACTCTAACAGCTGCATTATATTTATATAACTTCCACATTGAAGATTTATATTAGTACAAGTGCAAAATTCTTTGCTCTTGACAAAGCTTAAGACATCCACCAGCTAGAACTCTTCTGGGACTGTTCCCCTTCCCTACCTAGAGCTCCATTAAATGACATTTTTCTGTCACATTTTAAAGTGAAGCATGAGTATGGGGGGCAGGAACAAAGAACAGACTGGATTTCTGATATCTGTTCTCAAAATGCTGAGACTTGTTTTTTTCTAATTCTGCTCCCGGACTTCTGGAGAACTGAGCTAGAGCAAGTGTCTTTCAGTTCTCCAGATGGTGATGCTCAGAAAGGGATGTTTTTCTTGTTTGCACCAACTTCTGAGATCCATAGATTAAAAATGCTAATAGTCATACTGGTGTTGCTGATGCTGGGTGATGCAGCTCGGTAGAATTTAAAGCAGGTACATTTACATACTAGAGACTATCCTAAGATCTTGTTGCATGCTATACACGCCTATTTAGATGCTACTGTCCTGCATATGCGGCAGAGTATCCAGCTTACAGAATAATTAAAAAATATTTTAGTGCAGCTGTAAGAGGTCAAGGTTATTATCACTTGGTGTACATGCAGGTAGTTAAACATAGCTAAGATACAACAAAATTGAGCCAATTTGAATGACAATGTAATTAAATGGCATTTCTCCCCTTTCTCATGCATGCTCCATAAAGAAAAGAAATCAAGTACTTGTAAATTATTCACTTAGCCACCCTTGATAAAATGATAACTTTAAAAATTGTTCCTATGATTGCTTTGGATATGCTTCAAGAGTATATACACTTTTCAGCAGGGAGCAGGGCAAAATATAGGAAAATGTCACAGTGCCTACACATGAAAAGAGATCAGAGAAGTCAGCTCAAATTTACAAACCTTTCAAGAAGTGCCTGTAAAGATCATTTATGAAGATTAAAACAGAGAATTTCTCTTTAAGGAAAATCAAGGAATAGAATCAGAAAGAAACCACTGCTAGTACAGTTTTTCACCCTTCTATACCAGCACAGAAAGCAACTCGTGTGCATTAAACTGCTCCAGTTCCTTTATAATTCAGTGAGGACAAGAGAAAGCTGAATGTGAACATGGTCATCATCCAAAAGCCAGCAAGCCAGCAGTCCTTGCCCTTAGCTGGTGTGCAGTGACACAGCTAAGCTGGCCTCCCTGGAGCTCCACTGGTTTATGCATATCAGATATTTGGCCCTTCATCAACATTACTGTACTTGTATCAGGACCAAAGGGGATATATTTGTATAACACATAACATTCAATGTTATTTTGCAGCTATTTTGAATATCTCATTCATTAGTTATTTTACTTTTACACTAGTGAAGAGCTGCAGAAGACAAACTCTTGAGTACTGGTAACATGGGACAGTGTTGCTGTTAGCTGTTAGTGAAGGATTTTGGCTAGCACACACAGACTTTTGTAGAAATGTCACTTCTTTGAATTATTTATATGCCAAGTAAGTTTGAATTACGGGACAATGATTTAGAGGGGAAAAGAGACTCCAGAGTTGCTCCATCTTATTTTTGCATACACCAAATATTACTGCCAAATATTCCTTCTTTCACAGCATCAGTAATGCCTCCAAATCCCCAGAAATGTCTGACACGAACAACATCTCTGAGTATTACAGCCAATGTAAAATACATTGCATTCACTATTAAGTCTGGGAAATCCGTTCTGTCCACTGACAATGACCGACTGCAGCAGCCATGGCTGTTACAAGCAAAATACTTGTACAGAAATGCTCTTAAGGTGGATTTTATACACTTCAGTCTGCTAGCTTACCACCTGCAGCACTTTGCATGATAGGATCTGTTAGTGCTTTGTTTATCTACAACTAATTCACGTGCAAATGCTAAATATGGTGACAAAAGTCCAAAACAGCTGGAGGTGGGAATTAACCTGATGGCTACCGATCTCAAAGAGCAGCCCTACACTGAGCATACTGTTATCCTACCCAGCAACTAATCTAGCAGCCCCACTACAATCCAGAGGAATATACAAGATTACCCACCTAAAATTGGTGCGGGAGGGTTTCAGCTGGAGCAATATACCAGCACAGTCTTTTCAAAGCACTAACAGACCCAAGGTGTGGCTGCACAAGGGTTAGGATGGTCCTTCTCACATTATTTTTCTGTTTTGTTGTGTTTAGATGTATAAAATCATAATTTTGCAAACAGGAAGCTTTGACAGCAACAAGTCTGTAATTGAACGGCGTTATTCTGATTTTGAGAAACTGCACAGAAATCTTCTGGAGGACTTCAGTGAGGAAATGGAAGATATGACCTTTCCAAAAAAAGCCCTAACAGGGAACTTCACAGAGGAAATAATCAGTGAGAGAAAATTAGCCTTTAAGGACTACCTGAGGCTTCTATATTCGATGAAATATATCAGGAGATCAAAAAAGTTTATTGACTTTTTAACAAAGCCTGAGCTTCAGGAAGCGTATGGCTGCCTGCGGGGTGGCCAATACAACAAGGCTCTGGAAATCCTGTTAGAAGTCATCGGTCTGCAGGAGAGGCTGACGAGAGGCAACCCTGTCGCAATTGTCCCTACTCTCTGTGCTATTGTGGTGTGCCACAAGGACCTGGGAAACACAGCAAGTGCCTTTGAATACGGGGAGAAGGCTCTATCACACCTCCGTGAGCGTAACAGTCACAAGTACTATATCCCGTTGTTAGAAGCAATGATCACTTTGGCATATGAGCTTGGCAAGGATTTTTTGTCTTTGCAAGAGAAATTGGAAGAATGGAAGGCAAAAAAAGATCCCGTACGGGTTTTTTCCCTGAAAGAGCTTGCAGTTCGGGAATATGTAAAATGAATACAAAAAGTAATTTCATTAAAGTGCAAAGCGGCCTGCTCCTTCTCCTGAACACAATATCTTGAAAGAGTAACAACTGGAAATTACCTGTTAAGGTAACGTAACTTTCACAGGGAAAAAAAAAATCAAATATTTCTCAACATGTGCTGGGAAATATTATATTTACTCTAGACCTAAGCGTATTAAGACTTCTGGAAATAAATTTGTAACAGAAAGTCTTGTATAGTTTGCTTATTTTGATAGTATTTTGAATATAACGCATTTTGTGTGGACAGTCAGGAAAATACTATGAATAAAGCACTGAAGAATCTGCAGAATCAACAGTGTTGCTTCCTTATGGGAAAATTACTTCCTTTCAAGAAGAAAAATATCTTTTCAGTCAGTGCAGTCTAAAGGTTGCATCTTCGGACACGGATGGTAGGGTTTTTCCTCCTCCAGGTGAAGTCCGGTCAAACAGCACCTTGCCATTTCTGAGAATGCTGAATCCTACCCAAGTTAACTTCTCTGGAGGGAGGACCTGAGGGGAAGTTAACAATCAGCCCCGTCAGGAGTGAAAAATACAAATGATGGTCACTCCATCAGATGTGAGAGAAGGTGTATTCTTGTTTGAGGCAATCTCTAAGTACAGCTCTGACCTGAGTACAAAATTCATACCCCCCGCATTATATATACGTAATGGAAAGGAAGCACAGAAGGGCGCTATTGAGAACATCTGGCTAAAGAATGGCAGTATTTAACCTGATTATCAAGCTGTGAGACACATGGCTAATGGACAATCTATCCTAAGCATGTGCTTCTCTGTTGTCTTTCAGAGGTTTATGTAAAGTGGGCGTTGCCTTAGTTTTACAGCCTGGTAGCAGCTACTGTTTCGGTGGCTCTGCAATATTATATTAATTTCCTGAGGGACCCCATCACTATATCTGAAGGCTACGCTTATCTTGGCCCTAATGCTGTTGTAAAAGCTTTCTAAGCTGAAAACGTCTGTATTTAGCTGCTTCTGTACTTCTCCACACTTCTTCTGTACACTAGGAATAGTCTGGCAAACCAGTTCTCATAAATAATGTAATTAACAGGTCATGCTAGCATGGTTCATTATTTTCTGCAGAATATAGTCCACTGAGTACTTCTAGGCCTGTACTCCAGGTACAAAAACCCAACTACATTGTCTATAAATTAGAAATAACCATAATAAGTTGCCTCCCAGACATATAAAAGAATCAGCTAACTTAAAATGCACTGAACCTGAAAAACATTGTTGGGCATTTTTACAAGAATAATGGCTTGTAAAAAATATAGAATAATAGAAGGGCCTAGAATGGAAAGTTTATATTTTAAGTAGTTTTTAACAGCTAGTAATTAATCTCAAAAAATGTGTATTATTTATGTTATCTAACATATATTAGTATGTTTTTCTAGTTACATCAAAAGTATGAGAATTAAGAGTAATTAATTATGAGACTCAAAGGCTAATCTTCCCAGAATATATGGTACCAAGATAGTAGAAATGGACCAAAGGTAGCACCTTCTTATGGGATCCTGTCTGAATCAGTGACATGGCCATGCCAAAAGCAGCATGTCTGCAGCCTGCGTCATGCTCAGGCAGCTTGGCGTTGAGGCAGAAAGGAAGCAGGGCCATGATGCTGCTCCACCTCCACAGCAGTCATGTGGTAAAAGACCAAAACAACAGGAAATAATAAGTTTCCCCCTTTTACTGCCCCCTCACTGTTTGCAGCATTGCACAGGATGAGTACCAGGAAAGGAGCACATCAGAGAAATCTTACTTAGCCTTAATGTGTGGTAATGCTGTAACTTTCCATCTCTGTAGGATTAACTGATCTATAGCTAACCAATTTTTGTTGGCATGGCAGTGAATAACAATAGTGCTTTGCCCTCTTATATTAAGCTATATTTTACTTATATTTTATTCCAATATATCATTTTCCCCATCTTACAGCCTGGGGAATTGTGGTACAAATAAGAGAAGTGATTTTCTCAAAGTCTCATGCAGTGGTCTGGAGACCACGCTGCTTGTTTGGATAAATGACTAAGCATTACTGGCTGTACAGCTTTGCAAAACAGACACATGCCCCTGTTGCATGTTCTCAAGGTCAGCTTGGATGGTCAACAACAACACAGCTTTATCCACGAGACAATTGCACACGATGTCTGTGGCAGAAATACTTCAGGAAATCAGACTGATATATTCAAAAAAGTAATAAGTGAATAATAAAATATTGTATCTGCTGTTTTATAAAAGTAGCAGAAAATCTTATGTAAGTAAGTGGTTTTAATAATGTATATATAGAATAAATACAGAGTATATACAAATGTATATCAATATAATTTTCCGCAGGAAGGAACAAAAAAATATTTTCAAACGCACTTTCCAGTTTTAAGCAATTCCTAAATCTCCGGTATTTCTTTTCCCTGCTCCTGTAATCCAAACCAGAAGAAAGAGACAAGCAGCAGAGAGTACCGTAGCTGTTAGCAATCCATTATGATCCGCTTTCCCTGACATTCAGCCGAAGCAAACAGCACACAATGCACCAGAGCTTTCCAGTATGTACTTACTGTTCTCATTGTTACTGACACTTAGCTCTGAATTATACAGAAGATAACAATCCAAGTATACATTCACATTTCTCTTTTTTTTTTTTTCTGAAAGAAAAAGTCAAAAAAAGAAAATGTTGCCCAACCAACATCTGCCCAGCATATTTAACAAACCACAGGCTGCATACACACAGGCTAGAATAAAATTTAAATAAAATCTGGGCAGATCATCTCCAAGAGTCCATGGAGAGTTGTACTACAATCTATTGAGCTTTGCCCCATTTCCATATCAATTATTATATCATTTGGGGCATTAAGTAGATAATGCTGTTTACACAACTTTCTAAAATAACTAAAGAAGCCCATGAGGATGCCTAGTTACTTATGAAACATATGCAGACAAGATGCTCTCTGTGCAATGCAGCATCTTGTTTACAGGGAATCCTGTGATCTTTATCACATACTTGTTATTAACTGCTGTTATCTGCTGCATCACTGGAGGATAATATTTGCTTTTCTGAATCTTAATAAGGCTAAATACATTTATTGAATTCAACAGTTATGTACAAGCAGCATGGGAGTCCAGCTCAGGACACAAGCTGGAATCTAGAAAGGCTTTGTGGCTCACACAGCAGCTGAGCAAATCAAATCAAGAATGTTTATTTTCTTATTAGATCAAAGGCAAGAGCTAGATGTGTTGAAAAACTAAACACGGATGAAATGGTGTAAAATACTGAATGTCAGCTCCCATCTGGATGAGGTGAGAACCCCAAAGAACCAACCTGCTGTTTGCATTAAGATCACATTGCAACATATGTTCATCACACTTTGCGAGTGTGTATTTGCTGTATATACAGATACACAGGACCCTAATTTCATGTCAAAGCAGTGACAGTTGAGAGTAACTACACTGAAATAAATAGTTATAATGTAATTGAGAGCAGAATAAGGCCTCTGTCCATATAAACATGCACACAATCCCTGCTTACAGTGGATGGGTGGACAGACAGATGAATCGATGAATGAATGGAGCAAGCAGATTTGGGTGTTTTGATGCAAATAATAAATGTTTGCCAAATGTTTTAAGAAACTCAGATAAAAGCTACCTTTACAAGAACAACATGGCGATATACACATACATGGCTTAAAATACACAACCTTCTTTTATCAGTAATTCACATCTGTATGTCTGTGGCTACTGAGGCAAGGAAAAATAACAAAGAGAAATAGACGGACTTCCCTCATCAACTAATTTCTCTAAACGACTGTCATCTAAATGCTTTTCATTCCAAACAGTGTTCGAGTAGACTCAGATACCCGAAACGAAATCCCAAATAGCTTTTCTGAAAATACAAATTTAAATCCTAACACCTTTCTCCAGTTTTAGGATGTCTCAAAGATTTGCCTCCCCCCCGCCAACTGACTGCAGTGCCACTAGATGGAGCTGCAGCATTTGCAGGAGACCAGGACCTCTGCAAGCAGGAGAATGAAAAATAAACTTTTTTAAAAAAAACAGAAAGGATTCGACTGTTTGAAATTTAAAAAAAAAAAAAAAATCTGAAGCCTCACATTTACATTTTAATATGATGAAACTAAATATATACGTGTATCAATTCCATTGTGAGCTCAGACTATAGTGCCTAGCTCTCTAGCTGTCCTTCAGGACAATTTAACTCAGCCCTTTATCAGCCAGCTAGCTCTATGAGCTGGCTGGAAAGCTGAAAGAGAAAATGTTCTCGCAGGCTTTTAGACCTGGTGAGTTCAAAGCCAGAGTCACTGCAGCGCCTCAGTTCCTACAGTACCTTTTCCTTCTGATCAAAAGGAACTAAGTAAAACTCGCAACTCTTAAAAGAACTATCAAATAATGGGGGGAGGGAAGTAAAAATAAATGAACCCATAATGCCTTCTGAATAGTGCTGGAAAAGCTTATTGACTCCATTTTAGATAGCTGTACTCCCAGTGGGAAAATGAGAGCGGAGCACGTTTTGAGCCTGACTACCATACAATATTCTAAAGCTCCAATAATTTATTTATATAAAGGCATAAATATATTCTAAACAGTATGCATAGAACCACAGAACCCTTTGAGTTGAAGGGACTCTTAAAGGCCATCTAGTCCAACTCCACTGCAATCCCCTGCAATGCACAGGGACGCCTGCAGCTCCATCAGGTGCTCAGAGCCCCATCCAGCCTGACCCTGAGTGTCTGCAGGGATGGGGCACCCACTGCTTCTCTGGGCAACCTGTGCCAGAGCCTCACTATATATACACCCCTTATTTCAAGCATCATCCCCTTGTTAATAACACGGAAGGTGAAGACACGTTGACCAACCTTGGGCTGCAGTCACCACTCATCTTCTTCATGCATGCTTTAAGTAACAAAACAAACATTGGAAGCAGCTCCTTAAAGATCTGGCTATAGGCCTACAGCTCCCTGTGTTGTGCTGGGATCTGGAGGCTGGCTTCCCCCAACACTGGTGCCAGACCAGAGTTTGAGAGCAGCCTCCCCTTGCATTGAGATTTTTTTTTTTCCCAAAAAGGTTTCTTCCAAGGCTACTACTTTCAAAAGTGCTTAGGAAACAGCGTGAGGGAGTTGGGCAGTGTAGCAGCAGTGAAAGGCAGGAAGGCTATGCCAGAATCTGTGAAACAATACTCTCAGGAGGTGAAATCTTCAAAGGGGGTCTCCCTCCTTTCTATTCAGCTTCTTCCAGAAATCCTGGAAGGAAAAACAGAGAGAGAGACAGAAAGAGAAAAAAGATGCAGTCTCCAAAGATGAGACGTGGATTTGGCTGTTTCTGTCACTTCACCTTACCTCCAGGAACAGCAGCTTAATATGTGCTGAGTTAGCAGGGGGGATTTCCATGGACTCAGTAATAATATACAGTGCTTTCATAGTGCTTGCCATGTTCAGAACATTTTATATAAATACCAGGCCAGATTAATCCAGGCTTTAAATCTGCATAAACCTTGGCAGAGGGCTCTGGTGCCCATGAGATTATGAAGTCTGCCATGAAACTAAATTGTGATGATCAAAAGAGACTCAAAGAAGGCACAGCCAGGAAGAGAAGAGTGTTATTTCGGAATGATGAAGAGAAGAGAAACCTGGGAGGAAGCAAACAAATGGGTGGGCAAGGAGCAGAGCTCAGTCGCATAACAGATGGCCTCATTCTTAGAACTGATGTTGGCAAACTTTGGTAAAGGAAGAACATAAGTTTATTTTCATTTAATCTTCTCTGGAGAACAAAAGGTCATGAGGATTTTTAAGGTAAAACATTAATTCAGAGAGACTGACAGGAAGAAAAAGGGGATTTGGTTTACGCACTTGCATTTCTTTTCATCTTGAGGAGTTATCAGAGCGGATACTTGTTCACCAGTAAACAAACAGTGGTATAAATTATGTAGTCTTCTCATGCAGCAGTGAACCCTACTGGCTTGTTCCTCAATTAATACACTCCCTGTTCATCTGACTGGTCCACGTAGCAACTGTAAGGAGCTTGATTTGTACTGTATCATTGGAATGTATTTTAAATATTATATTTTAAATCTACTTAAAATTATGATTTGGCCTGCTGTGAGGTAATGTAATGATAACTGACCTAATTTGACAAGTAAATCTCTTGTATAGGAAAGTAATTCACGTCCCTTTGTGAAAATGATGCATTCTCAAATAGCCTTCACCTGCTGCCACCACCTCACACCCTTCAAATGCCTATGCTGAGAGGCAGATAACGAATCCAGTGCAAGGGAGACCCTTTATCTGATCTCAGCATGTTTTCCTTATTGCTCCCACCCTGTAGCATGCCATTGACACTAACAACAGAGAACATGAGTGAGCAGTAAATACAGCAGAAAAAACAACCAAACAAAGGGAATGCCAAGACAAAGAACATCTAATCACATTGAGAAGAAGCACAAGGAAGACCTTGTCAGACTATTTTTGCATCAGCTCAGAGGTCCAGTCTTTCTGCTGGGTGTGTTTATAGCTGCCATTGGCATCCCTTTCACCATGTCACCATGCAGCTCAACAGTACTCACCGCTCCAACAGAAACGTAATTCACCTCGCTGCCAAGGGTTGGCCACAGCACCACAGGCTCCAGAGACATCTCAGCTTCCTACTTTGCCTATGTTGCCCCAAACTCAGCTGGGATGTATTTACTGACTGCTCTAGCCTGAATGTACACCCTCTCCATATTTTGTCTTCCTATTCTGGTAAAATTCTTAATTTCATAAAAGCAAGTGAAATCCAAAAATCTAATTTCCTCAAGCAGGCTCAATGCATTGCCAGGCTCCACAGTTTTCTTCCATAAAGGAGAAACAGTAGTGACCAAGCTGCTACCTTAAACTTTTTTTTTTTTTTTAAGAAGAAAAAGATTAAAAGAAAGTCTTATAACAATGAGAAAGTTTACACGTCAGTCTGCTTTTCATTAAGATCACAAGATGTGGGGAAGGATCTAACTCAGCCTTCCTCCTCAGCACATCACCCGTGTCAGGCCGTCTCTGCTAACAACTTCTGGCAACTATCTTTTTTTTCAGTGCTGGAAAACCACCCTGTGTTTGCTTTATCTCCAAACCCCTTGCTCTGGGGAAAAAAAAAGAAAAAAGTCATTTTGGATTCACGATTTGGGTCTCTCAAAACTATTTCTCTATTCCTCCCACTGTCTTCCTAGTATATGACTGAGGCCAGGTATCACAAGGAAATGTGTGGTTTTCTTGTTTGCTTATCAGAAGGAGCAAGTGTTAGAACAGCATGTATGCACACATGGAGATCTGATAACCCAGCTATATGTTACCTCACCTGCCACCTCCAGGTCACTCGCAGCAGCCACGCAATTCATTCTGGTCAGTATAGTGAGAGCAGCACGTTGCACTGCTCAGAGCATCAAGTTCCAAGGCTGTTGCAGAAGAAAATACTAAATCACTTTCTCCTCTGTTACTCTGATGTCCCTCTGCCCACTTTAACATGGAACTGAATACATACATTTCCACCTTCTATTTGCCAGTTTATTTAAAATGAATCTTTTAGGAATTTGTATGCGGTTCAAAGCTAATTTTAGCTTGATCAGAAAGTGCTCTGGGGATGCCTGCATAAAAGGTGCTATAGAAATGTACTACATTGCATCATATCAAAACCAAATTCAACATGGTTAAAAATTAGCTGTGAGAGTAAAGAACACTGCGGGGGCAAGGATGACAGAGTCTATGCTGGAAGAAAATGGCTAAACAGTTGGGGTCTTTGTATTTTTACTGCTTAAGACAAGGGCATCCAAAAGCAATTCAGATGTGAGGCTTTGAGATACGAGCTGCTCACACGCAGAAGTCAGAAAGGTATGCATGAGCACTGGGTTAACTGAGCTCCAGCCATACAGAAAAGCACTGGTGGCTCTAGACTGCAGAACACTCAATAGCTGTGGGGAGGAATGTATTCTTTGTCATTTCTTGCTGCCCTGTTGCTAATAATGGAAGGCACACAACGAGGGCAACATGCGAGGCGAGTCAATACTCAGAAAAATCTGATTTTTCCATAGAATGAAGAAGGAATAGCACACTGAGGTCAGAGTTAGGCAGTCAGGTACACTTGGATAATTGCAAGTATTGCCGTTCCTATGCAGCCTTCACAAACAACACATTGATTCACCACAGAATGCCTCCAAAAGAAAGGGAATTCTTAAGATTTTTCAACATTCTCCCATGAGAGCAGGGTTGGGTGTTTTTTTCTTTCCGATCCATTGTGCCACCGTACAACCTTATTTTTATTTTCAACAATTTTCATTGAATCACAGAATTCCTTTCTGACATAGCTCACCCTTTAGAGATATTTTCCAATTGATCTAATCCATCCATTCTACTTAAGCACTCCTTCGCCTATTTTTCAAACAAAAAAACAAAAACAAAAACAAAAAAAACCCTAGGATGCATGTAAAATGTAGCATCATTAACAATTCTTTAATATATACAAGCAAATCTGGCAACTTTAAATCATGTTACTTCTTTGAAACATGCCACAGACTGTCTTTTCCACTTTCTACTTAGTGAATCTTCATAGGGTTTTTAATACTCTTTCTACTTTTGCCATGATCAAAGGAATTGCTCTCCGTTTGCTTGTTCCTCTGATAAGTGATAAAAGATGTCAGTGAGACTAATGAGAACTGCCTCCAGCTTCCTTCATAAAGCCCTGTAGAAAAGAAATCACAATGCGTCGTCAAACCTGCTAGTCTTTTAGGAAATAAAGTGTGGAAAAATACCAGGCACAAAGACAACAGGGGGATGGGAGTGGGGGAGGAGGGGGGAAAAAAGCTTTTTTTTTTTTTTTGCATAGATATTTCTCAGTTATTTTTCCAAAGAGAAGCTGATTATCTCAGGCTGATAGCTATTAATACCTGTTGATTTATGATCAAATACAGCCATATTATGGCTGCATATGTAGTTTTGTTACTATATTAAAGTAACCATAGAATGTGAAAAAAAAGATCTGCAAAAACATGATCAATATTTAGAATACACACAAATTATTGCAGATGTTCTCAAGGGGAAAACATAAAGCTAGCAAAATATGTTTGACATCTAAAGCTAATTATTTTAATCAGTAAAATAACAAAGTGTCTTGTAATAGTTTTCTATTATGACACCCAAGATTTTAGAACTAGTAGGTCTTATCTTACACCTCATTTCTAACCAGATGATAGAGAAAAAGAGGCACTTCACTTTGTGTGGCTGAGATCAGAAGTGATCTGTAGCAAAATACATGAATCATATTGTATGGAAAAAGTTTCATACTGCTGTATTTTGGAAAAATAACTGTAGAGTACACAGAAAAGACAATAACTCCATATTTTCTTTATGCTGGCTTTGGTCACTGAATGAAAGTAAGCAAATAAATGCCTGCTCTACAGAGCTATTTTCTCTGCACCACTAACGAGTAGTGATTCAGCGGCCCAACGTGAAAACTCTGACTGCAAACCACATTTTTTGATTTTTTCTTTAAACGTTGAATGATTAAACACATCAGAATAAATTGGACTTAATGTAGGTTTAAAACTTAATTTTAAATGGTTTTACTCAAGAAAGATTTTTTTTAAGCCTAAATTAAAAATCCAATTTATTTTTTTAAGTCATTGATTTTTATCCATCCTGCTGTTCCTCTTCATTAAGGGAAGAATGACTCTGATGCCTCAACAGAAGAGAAAACTCTGATCTTTCTCCTGGGGCTCTATTTCCCCCTTTATACTAATATTAAATATGAAGGGTCTACAGAATCCTAAAGAAGAAGAAGAAAATGAGTTTCTAGGCTGGATAGGGGAGGGATTAAGCCAGGGACACAGCCTAGGGGAGAGGGGAGATGCAGGAACAGACAGACCCCCCAGGGCAGCTTCTGTCTCATTACTCTCACTGGGCTGAGCCAAATGAACATCAGCCAACACCAGCCCTGATTTTGGCCTGTACCTCCAAAGTCACAACCACACAAACTCCTAAGGTTGTGTTCTTCCCATTTGCAATAACATAAACATGATTACAAGTTTAACCACCAAAAAAACAACAGAAGCTGCTTTTGGTTTTGCTACTGTCTGGGTTACTGTTATCTTGTGAGAGAACGAGCGCGCTAATTAGCATCACCATAAACCAGTGTTTAAATTCAATTCACTTCATGATCACATTCACTGGACGACTCATCGGTTGGGGAAGACGCATGGTTCAGTGCTCATTATTTCCATCTCACAAACGCTACCCTTGCAGCCTTCCTTTGTGCAAAGTAACTACCGAGAAACAGTGCTTCTTATGTTCTAAACAGATATTTTATGACCTCACATGCAAACTGTCCATTTCATGCATTTTACTAAAGAAACAGCATGGTCTCCAGAACATCAGGACACATTTTGGGCCTATTTTTACAAATCTCAAAGTCAGGGATCAGTTTCGCATCAACCTGCCAGAAGAGCTGGAAACTCACACCAGAGTTTCAGCAACACAAGCTGATCCAACCAGCCAGCTCCAGAGGAGAGGGATTTCTCAGAGATTCTGAAGGTGACTGCTTGTAGAGAAGTCAGCAATGACTTGGACATTTGTAGACTCCAAAGACTGAATCTGAAAACTTCAAACTGTTGGAATTTTTTTTTTTTAAAGAGAGCTCTTCACCAAACTCTAAGATGGTGGAAGAAATACTGATTCACTCTTATGGCTGCCTCAGGAGATACCATTTTTCACTTGGTATTTAGCTCTACTTTGTTTGTCAAAGCTTTCCAGGGCATACCAAGAGAGCCTGGACACTGTTTGATGAAAATGCACGTATAATTTTCATACCTACACAGCAAAACTGACTGTCAGAAATGCATTGGGGAAGAAAGAGAATTTGCAGATTAAGAAAGGTAATGGCAATAAGAATAGCATTCTTCAGAGAATGAAGAGAGGAGGCTGCTGAAATGCAGTGCTACCCGTCATGCACTCAGACAGCGAGTGCTTTCTGATGTCCAGCAGCTGACCACGTGCTTGTCCCCTGACTTAAAGCCCTTCCACATTTTGGTAATACTCTTAGCTACGGGCTACGGTGTTCAGAAATACACAATCTTTAAAAGCTTCATTTCTGCAAAAAGAAAGGATGAAACCTTCAATATCTGTGAGCCAAGATCACTTCTGTGCTGCATGCAGGCTAACCTGCAGCCAGCCCTTTGCTGTTCCTGTTCCTATCTATCAGTGCTCTGTCCCAAGTGAGCATTTTCCCTGGGAAACTGCCACGAGAGTAGCAGTCTCCTGGCTACCTTGACTATCTGCCTTCCACTGGGAAAGAAAAGCACACGAGGAACTGCAACAGAATTCTTCAAAAGGGAGATTATGCAAAAAAATAGATGAAAGAAGAAATGAAAGAAAGAGAGGATCAAGAGAAGAGGGAAGGAAAGGAGTCAAATCTAGAGGGGTTTAAAATGATGAGGGAAGCGGGGAGGAATTCAGAAGAATTAAAAAAGTACTGACACAGAATTGAAATTTATCAAATGAAGTGCAAATGAAAAAAAAAAAGAAAAATATGAGGGCAGCTATAGAAATACCCAAAGTAAACAAAAGGAAAAAAACAGAAAATAAAGGAGAAGAACAACTTAAGATGCACACATCTCAGATATTGTAGAACGCTGGAGGGAAATCTGGAATGGCTTTCTCAAAGCTGCACTGTGAATTGAAAAGGTTATGTTCATCTTTGCTTGTTTTCAGCAAGAAAATCATTACTTGAATATGAGCAGAAGCTTCCCACTTCCTCTCAAACTGCAGGGATTTTCAACTGAAAATGAAATTTTGAAGTAAAAAGCATACTGCAGCTCCATGTCAAAATATTTTAGACAGCTCTAAGAACAATACTGACTTTTCTTTGTCAAAAAAAAAAAAAAAAAGAAAATTTCACAGGTTTGCTCAGAAATTGTTCACAGTTTATAGGGAGAGATGGGAGCTTTCCAGAGCCGTTTCCATTCTCCTCACGCAGGCAATCTGAAGGTGGCTGAATGGCCACATTTAAGTCTGGCACAAATTAGATCCTACATCTCTGTACCATCTGCCTAGCACACTTTTGTTATTTTTTATTCAGCTAACAGCTCCTTCCTTCATTAATTTTTGTAAAAAACATCCTAAAATGCTATTTTAGAAACTATATTGAACGGAGAAACACACTGAGGAATTGCTGCAGTGACATCTATGAGCGTTTTTCCAGGGGAATCAACTGATTTTAATTTTGTTGTATTATGTCTGGGAAACATCTAAGCCAAAGCACCTCTTTATATTTGACCATTTATTATGGTACTTCTTTCACTTAGTAGGCTTTTCAGTACGTATAAATACTAGGGATTTACCTGTTATTTTCAGGATACAGAGTTCAAGGAAAAATATTACCAGTGAGAGCTCATAGCAAGAATGCCACAGAAATGCTTACTCTTGGGATCAGTTAAGATTTGGAGCTGTTAGCCAGACCTCTTGTAATACACTCTGGCTTTCATAAACAGGAAACCTCAGGAGAAATTCATTTTAATGAACTGAAGTTGCGAGTTAATGTTCCCAAGTACCTTCACACAGACCTGCACTTGGAGGTTCAACATGTCACAGCACATTGTGGGGGACATCCCGGGTACGGCTGTGAGATACCACGACTTCTGAAGTTTCCTTCAGCAACATAATTCAAATTTGAAGGCTCACATTGCTTTTAGAATCTTCAACACTTTAGTTTCACTTAAGTTTTACTCATTTTTAAGTGTTTCTACGAAGACTTGTCCTCCAAAGACCCAAAGTAATAAAGTGATAGTTTTGCATAGTGCTGCATAGGATTGAGGAGTAACACTCAATTGTCATTAAAAACAAAAATCAAGAATGCAAAATCTGAGGGGTAGAATCCTTGTCCCTTCTCTCCTCAAAATGAGAAAATATCATCTGATTTAGAGCTGCACTGACACATGCATGGATACACATATCACAGTGGACGCAGGATATAAGAGCACAATTGTATCCGGTAGTGGATCCAGTGAATGCATGTATGCATGGTCTTCTTTCCATTCAGTCCCTACAACTTGCCAATTCTGAATACCACTTTAGAAACCTGAATGCTAGAACTGCATGCTGTAGCCGTGTACAGCCCCAAAGAGCCATGCATAGAGATGAACTCCCTCTTTCATACCATTTCCCTGCAGAGCTCCTTATGCCACACATTCAGTTGCTTCCCCACTTTATGGTACCCAAACCCATTCCACCATGTCTGCTTTCACAATACCATTCTTAATCATTAGGCAAAGCCCATAGTCCCCATTACTTGATTTGCAACTTTGCATTTGGTTATAGCACAAAACATTATGTTCTTCTGGTTCCAATCCTACTTCACTGCCCAAGTCACTTGGAAGGACAGGTCTGCCCTGGCTTGGCATTCTGCCATCAGCAGTGTCATAGTAATGATGTTACACTAAAAAACTGATTAATATGCCAGGCTTCAGATGCACGTACACCATTCCTGGACACATCTTTATTTGATGAAAACTTATTTTTGAGATAACAAATAACAGTTAACCAGATAAGGAATTAAACAGACTAATCCATCATTCAGTTCTTAATTATTTAACATTTACCATACTGAAGAAGTATAAAATTCTTTATGTAAAAGTCGTAAGATTTACAGAAGCCTTAATGTATTCTTTATCTGGTTAATTTCATTAACCAAACTTTTCATGCTCTGAGAACAAATTTCAGCTTGTTTGAAAAGTTCTATTTTCCCCATGTTGATTGGCACTGATATTACCATTACTATTATTTTGTATATACTAGTATATACTTAGTATTTAGTATATACTAAATACTAAGATGCCAAGTTTAGTAGCTTACCACAATCGTAACTATTATTTCAATCACTAATTTTCAGTTCAGCTGGGAATCTGATCACTTCTTAGGAGAATCTTGGTAAAAATAAGGACAATTTATAACCACCAGAATTTCTCACCAAGCTGTAACCCAAACTGTCTCGACAGAGGGCAACTGAATCCAAAAAACAACCTAGAAGGGATTCTTTTACTTATACATCCTATTCCCACCCATCTAAGCAGCTCCAATTTCTATCTTCAGTTTGCTGGGAAAAAAAAGTATGGTGAATCAATCCATGCATTACAATGAAGTAATTACACTAGGTATTATTACATTAAAAACTTACTTGTCTTTACTGAATTTTATCTTTATGTGAAAAAGAACCCGTCCTCGACCAGATTCAATCTTTATGTAAATGGGCATATTTTCATTCACTTCACTGGACTACTACACAAGCATCAGCAGGTGCAGGAGGCAGCCTGCAGTATATTTTTATTTCACAGATTTAAATTTCAGCTTGCAAGAACTTCAAAACAATCACTACAGAATACATAATCTTTCGAGTGTGCTACAGAAACTAAAGTTATGAAGCACAGGGGCTGGAAGGACATTTAGGTCAGCATTTCCTTTTCATCTCGGGGTAGCATTCTGGGACATGTAGCGTGCACCTGCAACCATCTCCCACTCACAGAATGCTCGTGGGCAGTTTGCTAAAGTGGGGTACTACCTGCACAAACCGAGGAGATTGTGATTTGCTACTTTGGGGTACATGGACATGTAGATTCAGTATGTTTTTGTCTATCCATAGCATTTATAATCTCATACATGAAAAAAATTCCTTCCCTAAAACCTTTAACAAGCCTTTCTTAACTAAAGTACCATGTAGTTGTGTTTAGCGTTGTTCAGATCAACAACGTTGATTCCAATACAGCAAGGACAATTCTCAGCAAGCTTTTCATAGGGAAGATTTTTTTCCAGTTAGTAGAACATGAGTGTCAGCTGTGAGAAGCAGGTTTACTTCTTACTCTCCATCCTCCCTACAGCTAGACAAAAAGAATTGAAGCCTTCTGAACACAAACTTACTGTACAGAAGCTGTAAAGAGAGACACTCAGAACAGCAAGGCAAAAGCTAGGTGTGCTAAGAAGTGCTTCTTGTCCATCTACACCTTAAACACCAGTTCCTCCCAAAAAATTAATACCCTGCATCTGGCAAAGTAGGGTGCTTTGAGCAATTTAGAGCAAAAAGGCCATTACAGCTTTAAGCTCATTATATAAAATAGAACATACTTTTTAAATTTATAAATAAACTTAATATGCTCACAGAAGAGAGCAAATTATTAAATATTAGGAACAGATGGGGAAATGTCAGACCATGGCTACTTGTATTTCCCACATTTTACAGCTGGTTTGCAAGTATGAAGCATGCAAAGCTTTAAGCCACCGAGATCAAATGATCACAGAGCACCAAATTCTCTACCCTTTATTCATGCTCTTTATTCTGCATTTAATTCAAGTGGTGTTTTACCTGAAAGCTATACCTTCTTGTGCAAAGTGTTTTCACTTAGGACTGACTTTTTCACTTAGCACTTCCTTCAGAGCCTCTTCCTTCTTCTGTGTGTCAAGGTGAGGAGGGCTGGCTGTAGCATTCCTGGCCCACAAAAATTCAACTTCCCCTTGAGAAACTGGTACTTACAGCAGGTCCCTCCCTCTTTCTCTTCAGACTTTGATGTACTTTAGTCTCTTCAATGTTTTAAGCCTCAGAAAATATGTAAGGTATCTTTACTTCTTTGGAGAAGACAAACAGGATCCAAGCGGGAAATACAAGGAGCATTTTCTCCTTACTTAGGCTGTTGTAAGCAGTCGCTGTTTAACCCCCACCCTCACCAGCAAACAGCTGGTGTCATTACATTTAAAACAAAAAAAATGAGTTGATAGACGCAGCCAAACACTATGAGAGTGTTCCTTTTAACCTGAAACTCTGCCTGTGGGCCACATCATCCTGAAAACCCTTTGATACAAGATAGGAACTAATGCTAGGGGCGGATCCAGAACTGCACGCAGGTACCTGCTGATTTGCCAAGCTGTGGGTTTTGAAAGTCTCCTAGCCTGCTCCTGGCACCTCTCGTCAGTCACTGACAGGAAGATCTTCCTCTGTGAAGGGCGATTTGCACAGCAGGGGACTGCAGAGCAGCTGCCGCAGGTACTGCAAAGAAAATAGAAGAAGCAAATTATATAAAAATGAAATGGAAAAAGGAACAAGAGAGGGAGGGGAGGAATTTGCTCTTATGAAAAACCGGGCATAGAGCAAAAGGGGCAGAAGAAAAGGAAGGCAGGAAAATTTCATAATATCAGAGCACAACGGATATAGGTGGTAAGAGATATTAAATGCCAACACAATGAAGGAAGGTGTGATTGCATACAGAAGGCGCTGGTGTGCCCTGCCATCAGAGCTATGCATGAACCAGCTGCCTGGACATCCTCTTGGCCAGGCCAGGAACCTCCTGTGCTCTCAGTACAGGAGCAGAGCTCAAGCCACAGCAGACGCTGCTTTAAATTCTCATGGAGTACAGCTTAACACCTGGTGCTTCTGGCATGATGGCAGCACCCTATGCACTGCTGTCTTGCCATCCCAAGATGCTCTGGAGGACGTTTCTGTGGTAAGCAGAGGAGCTGTTGGCACATCTGTTCTACTCCCCTCAGAGGCACGGCTGAATTTTTCAAAGGTGCAAGAGGGCTTACTTTAGCTTCAGTTTGTAGTACATGGGAAGGAGAAAATGAAGTAGTACATTTAGTCTTTGTAAGCCATGTATAATATCAAACACAGGATTAGCTTAGGTGTCGTGCTTTAAGGAGTGACGTTTGCTTGGCCCTGCTAGTTGGGATGCTCACAGCTATGAGCTGTAAGGTGCCTGGAAGTACAATCAGAGTATGTTATCAGGAGATGAAGCAGTCTTTCACCAGCTCCTGGGAAGTCCAGAACTAGTGTGTGATCTGTGGCTGCAGCACACAGGTGCTCTTAGATAGCACAATATAACATTTTGTTTGAGATAGTTGTGTTCCATAAAATGATGGAAGAGATGAATGAGAAGACCTCCTTGGCTTATGCCTACAGAGGAGGAGGCAACCAAAAGGCACACTGGTCTGATACAGGGAAGGCAATCAGGAAGCATAGTGAAAGGGCTTGTTCTTGTCTTGGTCACAGATACTGCCTTCTAACTGAAAAAGCAAAAAATACTGGTTTCACTTCAACCTTGCCTCCCTCCTGAAAGTAACTAGAAATATAATCCATACACAGGATGATTTATATCCAAAAGCATAACTCCAGTGAGAAGCTGAAGGTAAATCAGGCCTTCAAATCCAACCAGGCGTACATAGGTTTTGATACAGTTAAGATCAAGACCCAGCCTTGGCAATTACAGCTTTAAAACCTCTAAGTTCTGGCTCGGGTCGGAGCTCCAGCTTCAGGCACACCAGACTGCAGGCAGATAAAACAGTTTTTTTTTCAGTTTTAGCTAGAAATTTCAGTAAAGAACAAATTGCTAAGAACTAGAGGAGAAATCGGTCCATACAAACCTGGTATTTAAATTTTGGAGACTATTCACTTATTTTAACCAATTCCAAGCTGTTTCCAGCAATGTGCACTAACATTTTAAACTGAGAACGTGTCATTTTACACAACTGCAGCTGTGTTCCAGCTCTTTGAACAACAAACTGTTACAGTTAAAAAGCTCTAATTTTCCAAATCAGCTGGGAAAGAAATTTCATAGCAATATTGTCTGACTTGTTAAAATTGGTCATGACTATAATTAAGAGCATACACAGGAGCAGCCATGGGAAAAACAGACCTTTGAAAAGTATTTTTGGAGGTAAAATTGCATATTAATCCCTGGAGATAATGAAGTAATGCTTCAGATTTGCAGGCAGTACTACAGGTCTTCCAAACCATGAAAAATGAACGCACCTGAAGTTGAGTGTTCTCCTGGGTGGTGGAAGGAAACATTCACTAATACAAAGTTGAGTAACAATTTTTTTTTTTTTTTTTTTAAATCAAACTCTGGGTAGAACTGCCTCTCAGAGTCTTACGCCCCGGTAACATTATGTCTTTGAGTTTGGGACTGCAACTCTTATCACCCAAGACAATATCCCCTTTTAGTAGGGAAAATAAATATAACAGGGCTGACAGCTTTGACCTCCAGAGCAATGAGAAGGCACACGCTGATGCTTTGCAAGAAGCAATCAGAGATATAGTATTCACCTGTTTGCACATACTTTGTAGTAAGTGACCACAGAACGTACAAAAAATATGATAAAGGCAATACTGGCTGACTCTATTATCTGTTGGTATGGGAAAGGGTGCTGGAGCTGAAATGATTTGTTAAAATTAGGTTGATTGCTGAGCTCTACAAAATGCCTTAAACATAAGCAGACAAAGCTGACAAAAAAGGAAGCAAAAAATAGAACAGAGGCAGAATACAACCTGTCCCTAGTGACAAAAAAAAAAAAAGCAGACACTAAGAGAGAGAAAAAGGGTCCATACCAGCATGAAGTCTGCACACTCCCATCCCCCACCAAAGCGTTATTCTAAAGCAGGAATTTCAGTCCTGCCAGATGCATGTTTTCTTTAGGACCAAGAGTGCTTGGCTGCACACATTTCAAACCCACTCAGACTTGTGGGCTTAAAAATGTGCTCTTGTAAGCAAGCCTTCTGCATTCCACAGAGAAGCAGGACTCTCACGTTTCCAGCACTAGAGGTAAATCCATTCATTGTCATAACTGTGTACGACAAGGCACACGTGGAAATTCTCTGAGTCAGTACCTCACGGAAGGTACCAAATACACTAAGATATCAAGGAAAGAAGGAAGAAGAGTCTGATACCGAAAGCTTCCCCAAGAAAAACCATGTCTGTGAAAAACAGAGAAAGAGAATAGCTGGAATGCATTTGTATTTTTTTCATTGACTTATCCTTTAGCCAAATGAATACATACGTAGGTGGTACATCAAAGCGAGTTGTTTTGTGCCACAAAACCACAGTTATCTTTGCTTCAAAACAGCACACACAGATTTCCTTAGCTGACAAAGACACTTCCAGCAGGAGCAGACCTTTTCAAGACTAAATTCAGCAAAAGGGAGAATGTTGATTGCTCTTCAGACCAGATCCTCAGCCTCTGCACATTGACACAGAGCCACTGATTACATTGCTTGCAGCTCTTACTTTCACGGAGTAAAAAACATCTGATACAATTCAGGTGAGCTACTAGGAAAAAAAGGTGAGCTACCACAAAAAAGCAGGTGGTTGTGGTTGTTATTTTGTTTGCTCTAGGTTTTTTGCTCTTAACTGAGAGGAGGAAAGGTCAATCCAGGCCTGTTAAATTGACAGTATTAAATAATAGAACTTTTAGTTAATCTTCTAGGATCTGATACTTGCTTTCACCAGTATTGTGAAAATTCCAATTCTTAACTCCATTTCTTAACAATTATGAGATATTAGGAAGGATCTGTACTTTTCAAAATTATAGAAATTTATCTATGATCCTTGTGTTTCACACAAAGTTTATCTTTGAACAGAAATGCCAGCTTTTGAGCTCCAGAAAAGTTGCCTTAAGAGACAGCAATTTTTCACCCAAGTGTCTGTGTGATTTGGAGAAGATAATATGAAGCCATTTTTCTTCCATTTTGCTAATTGCGTTAATTCCCCTGTCCTTACTTCATCTAATTTAGAAAAGTAGAAGTAACTAATCATAGTTTACTGTCTCAGTATGGATGGTGATTTAGGCCAAATGTCTTCTTCCATAGTTTGTTAGCTCAGATTATGGAACGCCTAAGACTCTGCAGAGCCCAGTATTCTCCAGCTAGGATCAAGTATTCCAGTTTTACGCTCTACTACATTGTCATTAATTAGTATTACCACAATAACAAGACCAAGATGCATTTCTATAGCTTTATTTTTACCAGCATGTTGACTTAGGCACTAGCACAGAAAAAAATGTTGCAGAAAGCAACATGTTTTTAAGAGATGTTTTGCATCAGGGTTTTTAATACGGCAGGTATCTTGCTGGATGGCAATGTTATGGAAATCATTGTGTCTGGCCTCACTGCCACTGCTAAATTCATGTCTGCTTCTCATCTTCTTACAAGCATCTGTATTTAGATAATATGTGAAGTCCTGACCATCTTATTTAAGGATAAAATTCACACAAACTTCGACAGGGTCTGGATTTCTCTCTATGAATGTCTGAATCAAGTCCCCTGATTTCATTCCAGGCTGCAAAGTGCCTGAAACACAGTAGTTGTCTGCTAATTAACAAATAAATGCCTGACAATGGTGAACGTCTCTGGAACAAAGCTCCTGTAGCCTGCCAACCTTAATGCCATCTTTAATACTCTAGCTAAACAGTACATTGTTTTAAGCCCTCTTACTCCCTATGGATAGCCTATGGGACTACTTGTGCTTTAAAGTTAAAAGTAAGCTTAAGTGATGAAATGCCAGATTCACATTTTTATATAGCTTTTGCATTAGAGGGCATTTGATAGCTTTCTGTTTAATCAATTCAGAATGCTATTGCCATGAATAATTTCTACTATAAATTAATAGAAAACAATAGAATAACGAGAAGCAAACTTTGAGTGATAATTCATCATTCAACCACTACCAGAAGAAAAAAAGTTGAATAGGCCTGAACAGGCACGTGAAAAATAGATCAGCATGAAGGCAGGCACAGGGGATGGGAAGCAGAATAAACACAGGAAACTACTTGGAGAGGGACCGTATCGGAAGACCCCCTACCAGGTTTCAATAGTCGCGTACAGGTCCAACTGAAGATTACAAATGGTGTCACAGACTGTGAAGGGCCCAGACCCTTTGTGTACAAAAACCCATGGCCATGGAGATCCACATTTCTTTCATAGGCCTTTTGAGAACTGTGGCTGAGGCGTCTCATTTGAAGCACCCAGCCAGGAAGCATTAGTTCTCCCTGCTGCCATGCTGCAAGGAGTGAGATATCACCGTTTACGACTTCTCCTCTCACCTTTCTGTAGGTATCACAGAGCTCACATATAAAATCACAAAGTGAAAGTTGCAACAGGTATTTAAAATATATTTTTACTCTACTCTGTGTTAGTCTGTATAGATTAAAAATTCTTTCAAGGGGATACTGTTCATTTTTAATGGTCTGTCCAGAGCCCACAGTACCAAGGCTCTAAGAACTTCAAGGCTTCTGCTCCTGCTAAACAGATAGATGTACTGCAGTAGAACGTTGTAAGTGTGATTTTAGCCAAAAATCTGAAAGTGCCTGCTAAAAAAGTAGAAACATGGCTTATTTTGCCTTTTCTTTTTTGCCAGATCAAAATGTGAGGACATACACACTAAAAAGAGAAAGTTTTTTGAAGAATGCTCTTCTGCACAGCTGAATTGTCCAAAGCAACAGCAACACTGATGCAATGACATTTCCAAATTCAGGGCTGGAGAAATGGGAAATCCCTGCCCCCAAACATGTGACCAGGGAGGGCTCTCCCAGGTGCTTTCGTGATTCCTTCCGCCTCCCCAAGCACACGGTCACCAGGGCACGGGCTGCACCGAACACTCTGCAGTCCGAGCTAGGTGCTATGCATGTTGGTCTGCTGTCCAAAAATATCCCATCTGCTTTGTGGCTTTTAAATTCTTCTCTTTTTGAAAGAAAATTGCACTCTGAAAGCAGGGAAAGAGACTGAAACACAACAGGTTCCCTCAGGGCTCCACTGTGCCACTATTCAACAGTGGAACGTCCATCACCACAGCAGTGCAGAGCAAGCGAGATCGTGTCACTCCTAGAATACAATCTGGTCTCCCTTTGTATCACTGACCACAGAAAAGAATGGAAATGATCTGATGGATCTTTCCCCACTATTCATTAATGGCTTGGATGTGAAAAACACGATCTGGCCATTTTTTAAAGAAATACCAAAAAATTGAGAGATGTCTGCGTAGAACAATAGCAAATTTCTTTGACTTAGGGTTGCCATATCCAGATAGTTCATCACTAGTCATATAATATTTTACTAATAATTATATTTATGTGCTTCATAGAATGGTTTGTGTTGGAAGGGACCTTTAAGATCATCTAGTTTCAATCCCCTGCTACAGGCAGGGACACCTCCCACTAGACCAGGTTGCTCAAAGCCCCATCCATTTCATGCAGTAGGCAAGATAGACCTTCAAACCAAGCTTTCACGCTGGTTCTAAGTTTGTATCTGAGCAAAGATCACTAATGCTAATACAGGTAATATATTTATTGGATAAATTCATGGGCTGGAGAAAAACTACACCTGCAAATGCCAGCATTTGTAAGTGACTGCAGGGTTTGGCCATCTAGAAACAGTGAGGCTGAAATACATCATAAAGTATGTTTGTAAGAGTTTTATTGTTGTTGCTAGTAAAGAAAGGGTTGGTGTCCTTCCCTCTTCCCTCAAACTTCAGAAAGCAGTCCTGAACTCTGGGAAGTTCTCTGGGACACCTCTGAATTTAACAAGGTGCATTTGTGGTACACCACTTTAAAGAGAGATCTGCCTTCACTGTTGCACAAGTTAAAAATATAAAGCAAGACTGATCCATGTTGGGGGCATTTTGCCTTCCTGAGAATCGGTCTGTAACTCTGAGGAAGAAAAGAACGCACCAAATGCAGATCAATGTGTTTCCAGTTTATGAGACAAAAAATAAGTAGAATATGCTGTAACTACACTTTTGTTTTTCAGGCTGCCAGGAAATATCTTGCAGAAATCATGATTAGCTCCACCTGTGTACACAGATTTTCTTTCTTTCTTTTATTTTTTTGTTTAAATTTAGAAACACCTGTAGCTGAAAGATTTCAAACAGCCCATGCAGTTTGCAGACATTTGCCCAAACTGCTCAGTAGCATTCTCTTCTCAAGTGCAACGTGGTGCAGGGGTATATCTGTAGATCAGAATAATCTGAATGATGAATATTGTGATTATGTTACTTAGAACATATTTCACAGAAAACAATGAGAGCATACGTTAAGCCTCCTGTTTCTGTATGTGAATAGGCCAAGATACATCGAAGTAAACCATTAAGGAGTTAAAATGTTTGTGGGTGTTTTGCATGGCAGAGTAAGGAGATGTTTGTTCAGTAAATTCTGAAATGTTTCAAGACTGTCTCAAACTCTACCCTCGGGATGAAAAAAAAAGTTATTTTTAGTTAAGAAAAACAGAACAGATATGTCTTCATTGCTCCTTCTTTACTGGTAGCCTTGGAGAGATGATGAGGCAATAAATTCAGCATTAACCTCAGCTGCATCAGTCTCCTCCAACTGCACAAGCTTTGTCTGTATTAGTCCATATAAGATTGAGACACAGGGTCAGGTTATGACATCCTTGTGAACAGTACCACTGAAATAACAGGATATTACGTGGAGCATGGACTGACATTGTGTAAGAGAAAATGTACCTCACTTCTTTAAAGCATGGAAGTGCTTTAAATGAAGTGTTTGCAGAAAATAGTCCTTTAACCTCTCAGTGCTAATGTGCTAATCCAGCACAGACTGAGCACACGCTGAACTTCAAGGAGTGCTCCTCAGCTGCTCGCCATTTTCCCGCGTTGGGAGTGCTTCCAATTATTCTGCCCTTCACAGTTCATAGGCTGCTCTCAGGTTGCTGTTCCAAATTTTCTCATATCTGCTGGTGATCACTAAAATTGCAGCACGATGGTATTCAGGCGCCCCATTGCAATTTTAATTACTCTAGCTTTTGCATAAATGAAGAAGCTGTAACTTGCTCTAAAACATGTGTGTGCCGTGTTGGCCACTACTTCTCAGTCCTTGGAGGAACAGAACATTCTCATGGGATTCTTGACAGTTCCTGCTCCTTTACAGTACTTTACACCTTTACATACTGACTACTAGTGCCCACCTTCCTTTCGTTTTCTAAACCCTCCTACAGCAATTTGAGAAGTGTGCTGACACAAGAGCAGGAAACACAGACAAAACTTGTGGACTCTGGGACCCTACCGCTAACACTGAAACACCATACACACTTCATGGTATGGTTCCCAAGAATCAAGCGTTCATGGAAGAGCTGTCAGTGTCATTTTTTCTGCCCCCCTTTAAGAGCCTACAGAATGTATTCAATAATATGCACCAAGTTAAGGCAGGAATTTTTGGAGGATTACTTAATTTCTGCGACCGCTGAGGACCTCAGAGAGCAGGCACGAGTTGAGCCCAAAGCATTTGCAGAAATCTCAGAGGATTCCATTACTAGTAAAACCTCAGACCAGACAGAGATAATCTTACTTGGCTTTCAGCATCCAGCCATTAGAAGTAAGTGGTGATAACGCTGTTCTGACTGAGCTTTTGTCTCATAGAGAGCGTACTTAACAGCACGCGGTGTATCAGCCCTCACGCAAATAAATGGTGCAATTCATTTCAATAGGAATTATTGCCACAACCACCATGATGTGTAATTAATATCTTCTGGTATGCCCCAACTCATAATAGATTTTATTCAACACTAAGGATCACTAGGAGTTGTATCACTCTGAAGAGAATGCTGCATCACAAATTCCTTGTACAAAGCTCTAGTTTAAGAATTTCTACCGTAAGAAAATCAGTATAAAATACTCATTATAATGCTTCAAAGTATGTAAATGAATGGTGATACTTATCCCAGTATGGCAAATACATTCTAAAAGGCTTTATATTGTTGAGAGCCGGCTCTCTGAGGCAGGTACATGAAGAGCCAGTAGACACACTGACTCACTTTTGACACAACTGCCGCATACATTCTATGATTTTTATGAATGATTTTTATATGAATTCTATGATTCTATGATACCATAGTCTGCCAAGTAATGTTCCCATCTGCACTGGTATAAGACTGCAGAATATAATTAAATTATCTGCCTTCATGTCAACACACACACACAGATTCTCACGTATCCTGCATATAGTGAAGGAAAATGTGTATCTTTCTCTATAAGCTGTAGCATTAGTATCTGAGGAAGTCGATGCCAGCTGAAATCAATGGACATTGGATTTACTACAGAGGATTTTCCCAGTGGGCAGAGCCTGTGTGGGATTTTCTGAGTTTGATCTAACACTAGGTGGCAGCAGTTGTTTTAGAAGCTTTTTTTGCTTTCTCCTTTCTTTCTTCCTCTTTTTTTTTTTTTTTTTTTTAAATTTTGATCCGTAAATAGAAGTGAGAAAGCACACATACTAAAAGCAGTGCTGCTTCTACTGCCAGTTGATGAGGTGGAGAAATTTGCGAGACTCAACACCAGACAGCGGCATCCAGCTTGGGAACCAAGACAAAGTTGCATCCAAAATGAGAGTGATGGCCAGTCCCAAGGTCTCGTTAAGAAACCTCTGGGAAGGACACTGAAAACCTGCTAAGAGTCATACACAGTGCCATGGGAACATTTCTTCTAAGGCCTTCCCAGACCTGTCATTTCTTTCCCTTCCACGGCCAGTTACAGGCTCTTTTATCACATGTGGGAAAAACAGGGAAAGTTCATCTTTTTTTTCTTTCCTCCTTTGATATTTGGAGACATTTTATCTTTGGATGTGAAGAAGCATGTACATTAATAGTGAACTGAAAAGTCTGCTTTCTACATTGCATACAATCAGATATTTCTTAATTAACTTTCAGAAAAGGAGTATGGCGCATTCCCACCACATCATTTATCTAATAAATAAATAGTAAAAGAATTGTTTATCTTTTTGAAATTTCAGCCCACCAAATGCCTCAAATATTAAACCAAGTTGGTTCAAGTAGCACTATCTCATCAAACAGGGTACAAATATTTTCAAAATTACTGCACTTTCATTGTGCAAAATCAAAGATTTAAAACATACCACCCAGGTCTAAAAACTCAGGAGTATTCTAAAAATAAAATGCATTTCAGTTTCCTTTGTGCTTGTTATTTCACAATTCTACAGAAGTATATATAATTTTTTCTCCATATCCAGTTTTATAAAATGAGGTGCTTATACGTTTTTATGAAAACTAAGATTTTCACTTAATGATTCAAATCAAGGTACGAATGTTTCTTTAAAAAGTTGTGAGGTTTGCATTCAGTTTGCTGCATTGCAGGAACTGCTGGAACGGCGCTTTCTGAGGTTGTGTGTATCAGCTCAGGGGTGGGACACAGCACAGCCCTTTTGGGCAGCGAAAGAAGCAAGTAATGGCAAAGGGGAATTAACAACAATATTCCATTTAACAATGATGCTGAAATGTGGTCAAGAGGACTCTACACTTAGAAAAAGAGATTTTTAATGACAAGTCATTGGGAATTTGTATTTTCATCATATTCAAGGGCACACCACACCTTCAGCAGCCAAGTTCCTTCTGGGGTCACACTGGGACGCTGGCTGAGAGCACACACTATCTTCAAAGTAAGGTCTTTCTTTAAGATTGCTTGAGCGCTGACTCTAAATCATGAAAGCAACTGCATTCACGGCACAAAATGTTCTGGCTAAAACGGGGCCCATCTCTCCAGAAAATTTCACTTTTGAAACCTTTTCCATGTCCTGGGAGAAGTGAGTAGTTAGGACAGCACTGAGGATCACATCATCCCAACAGAGAACAACAGCACTACTGGATTTCTAGTAAATGTGGAATTTCTGGCTGGAGTTCATAGAGCATTTTCATTTTTCTGATCCCAATGTTATTTGCCATCAGACCAGATATTTGAACTAATCTATCCTAATCTAGTTTTTGCATTCTTCAGTTTCAAAAAAAAAGAAAGAAAAAGAAAATAGCACATTGATTTTCTTGTCTTCAGCCTGACAATGACACTGTGCAGACTAATAGTGATGCAGTTATGAACTCCAGCTGTCTTTGGTAAGGAAAAGCCATTAACATTGGTTTTCCCTTTATCCTTTTCTTTTTTATCTATTTGCTTGTTAGCTGAACTTTCTATGTACCTCTTGAAACCCACTGTAATAATTTATACTGATTGCAAAAGACACGCTAGAAGAAAAGGCTGCAAAGCCACTTATTTGTAGTTATCTCAGTTGTTAATCTTAGCCAATAAACTGCTGGCTGATCACTGCAAATGTTTCTGCTTAAAGGAGATACGCAACGGGCTGATACTTCATTCACTTTGGACTCTGTTGCTGCCAGTTTTTTAGGGCAGCCACTAAAATGGTGCACAATGCCCAGCTCAGACAGGATGCAACACAAATGATGCACCATGTCAGAAGCGGAGCAGTGCCCGAGTTGTTCTGAAGTGCTCCAGCTGCATCATGGAGTACGTGTCGTCGATATCACCTCTGAAGTGCTTGGCGACTGAGTGCTCTTCCAGCTGCTGCAGTTGCAGCTGGTGGGGGAAATGGATAGCCGCCATAGGCTTTTCCCATCCTAGCTAGTGTGTTTTAAAGGAGATGGTAAAAGGTGCAGAAAGTGACAAGTGTGTGCATGTGCATGGAGTGTGGGAAAGAAATGCGCCGCTTAGGGACTACTCTGATTTCTGTTGACAGCTCTATTCTTTCTAAGGTAGTACCCTGGGCTTCCCTCTGTTCCATTTGTTACCTTTAAAGTGCTCATTGTGATGTCCTTCCTCTATCAGGATGACAACGCATGCTGTGTCTCGTGCTCCAGGGGTTCAGCTGCCAGGCACAGAATGAAGCCCTGCCTGTGTTTCACAAGCAGCCCTGGGCGCGTGCAGTGCACTGCTCCAGGACAGACTCTATATTCATCCTCAAGATCACAACACACAGCAATTAATAACATGGAACCAGCAGCATTTAGATGTTAAAAACATTTAGCCGATGCTTCTCACCCTTTTCTAGACAGGCTCTACTAGCTACCTGCAGGCTCTTTTATCTCCTAAAGCCCAATGGGATGTTATCTGTCATACACCCTCAGTTAGGAGCTGCCAGTCCCAGCACAAACATAAGCCAGTCGCACGAAGGTACCCTCTCCTCTCCGCAGCCCGCACACACTGTGAAGGAGACAACCAAACACAACGTGCAGCAGAGTGCACCTTCATACAGATCAATACTGTCATTGCTTCTCTTTATTCCCCGCCTGTCCCCATCCATCTGCTCGCTCTTGCCTTAGAAATGGCAGCTTCTGACAAACGGACTGACTTTTTGTTCTTTCTTTGAACTAGGCTTGGGGTTACTTGCTCACAACGAGAGCTCCTACACGCGGAGCGCTGCAGGTGACAAGCAGCAGCCCAGGGAGACGCAGGCCAGCACACGCACCCTGCTGCCAGCACGCGGCATCTCCGGGGCACAGGGCGCCTGCGAGGCCCACCCCGTGCTGCAGCTGCATCCAACAAGGGAAGGGTGCGAGTAGGATGCACGAGATGCAGGTCTACAGCAAAGGGATACATTTTTGGACACATGGGGAATGTTTAACATAAATAAAACAAACTCTATGAATCAAATATTGTGGTTTTGAAATGCTAGCTGTTCCAGAAGTAGAAATCTGAACTATTATCCCTTAGATAAGCATCGCAATGTATATTTGCATTTCTCCCTAGGTTTTATTTTGTGTTCATTAATATATACAACATTTTCATTTTTAAAAATACTTCGTGAGCCACATGCTCTCTCTGTGTGCTTTTATGGTATTACTATTAGGGTTGGATAAAATTGCATTTGCATTCAAGGCAGAACTCAACTTACTCATGCCTAATTTCTTGGAGCACTGAGTATTTAAATCAGATTACTGTAATGTTTACAGCTCCCACAACCCCCAAATTGCATGATAATTGTCATGTCATGCAATTTATAGCTATGCAGACTCTGCATGAAGACTGGCAGGACCATTGTGTATGGTATTAGTTGAACATTTGTGAATCGGAAGAAATTATGAGGAATCTGAAAGAAATTTGAGGAGCAGATTCTTAGCATCGTGTGGACTCTGCAGTTTAAACTAAACCCACACCATTGCACTGCTGCAAATGTGCAGTCTTCTCTGGCATTTGGAAGCCCGGAGGAAGGCTACAGCAGACGTGCTTAGAGCTGCAGGTGGTCAGTAGCCCAAGTAAAGAAAGACTTGCTAAAGATGGAACACTCTGCAAACACACGCTCTTCAAATATTTGGCAGAGTTGCTCCCTCAAGTTTATTCCTGTTATCAAACAAATATATATAATATATATATAAGGAATGGATTGCAAAGTATTCACCGATGAAAGGAGCTACTAAGTACCCTGACAAGAACTTCCATGCTGCTAGCATTTCAGCTCTGCTTCCCCCATTGAAGCAGCTCTGTGTGGGGCTCATCAGCTGAATAGCAGTCTTGTAAGCAAAGACATTACACTGAAATAAATGCACCTGGGTGATCTTACAGCACTTAGCAGTGTGTAATTCTTCGTGAGTAAGTTTGTGATGTCACCGTGAAATCATTAAGCATAATACTTCCTCATGAAGTGGAGGAAGGAAAAACAAAAGGCAAGACAAGGACGTTTTCTGTCTCCAAACCATAATTCTCACCATTAGAAAATATGCAGTTGCTAGAAATGGAGTGGTGATGCCCCTGCTAACATCCTCTTTGAGAAAGCTGGGAGAAACACTGCTCCATTTTCCATTTCTGAAATGCAGATGGATGCCCTCCAAGGTGCAATAGCTGCAGTTGCTTCCTGGCCAGTGGTAACTCCATGTTCTACTCTTTTAACTGAGAAATGGCAAACCAGTGGGAAAGAAAAATGAAGGCACTGTAATGATCAAAGAGGAATTTTTGCAAAAAGACATGTGTGGTTGGTTTCTAACTGAAACACAATGTCAGTGGTTCTTTTTAAACAGGAAGCAGATTCTTTTGTTGCTTATGGAAAGGCACAAAGAAATTTGCACAGCCTTTGAAAACTGTTGTTTTGGAACATCCTCTTTGTGGGATCTCAGGCACGCCGCCGGCGGGGAGAAGGAGCAGTGGCAGAAGGGACTTCCCTTGGCTTGTGAGGAAACCAGTTACAAGGAAAGCCCTGGCTGGAGACAGGTTCTGCAGTATGTGTGTGACACTGGAGCGACCATGTGGGCTGACAAGCTGAAAAACAGGTGGTCAGCAGCAGCTGCCAGATCACCATCTTGACCTCATCAATAGCCAATAAAGAAAGAGCAGAAACAAGTTACAGATGGCAAACAACTAAATAAAAAGACATTAAGCTGCCAAGAGGTGCTCTTCTGGGGAGTAAAATGGCCTTAATATGAATTCTGACTAAGAAAAAGAAATGGAATTGTTTACATAATTTACTGTGTATTCAGTGCCTAAGTATGATTCCTATGGCCTACCCTGCAACAGACATAGATTTAAGTGCATAGGCGGTCAGCAATTGTCAACAAGGCAAATATTATTTTTAAAGTTGTAAAGTTATTTTCATTTCAAGAAAACAGGGAGACAAAAAATAAATAGATCCAGTAACCAGGTTGTTCTAAAACAAAACGGAGACTGGGTGGACTGTAAATTGAAAGTCTGGCTAAAATTCGTGGTCAAATATGTGAGACATTACAATTGTAAAACAATTGTACATTTTCCTAGAATTGGAAAAAATAAAGTTCAAACATGCATGCCAAAGATTCAAAATTTAAAACAATCTGTGGGACCGAGCAGCATTGGGATATATTACAAGAAAAACATGCAAGATAAACAAAACACATCAGCTAAAGTATCCGAGGCTCTTGTGAAATATGTTAAATAATCAGCATGACCATGGTGAACAGCGATCCAGGGAGCCCAGAGGCTCCCAAAGGGGAGGATGAACCATTGGGTTAATAACAGCCACTTACAAAAGGGCAGAGAATGACCATGCAGTTGGCATTACTTTTATAAGAGAGAAAAGCGGTTGCTAATGAAGGAGAAGGTGGCAACAACAGTGTTGTGATAGTATTGCCTGGCTAGAATTTCTTTGTAAAGCTGCTCTTTTTAATACAACAACCCGGGCAGAAGAACGGAGAGTTGTGGGACTTTGTGCATCCACAGAGCCTTAGGGTAGCTACATCAAACAGCAAATGGAAGAGACGTCCAACAGTATCTCCAGGTGCACAGATACCACATCTGGGAAAGTATCCGCAAATCTAAACTCAATTCTAACTACAACACACAAGATAACAGGTCTTCAGAACCACGTAGCCAACGTAGCCAAGGGGTGCTGAAAGTCTTTGGCCTGGCAGGCTCACTGGGATCCTCCTTCCTTCTGAAATATCTCCAGTAGCAAGGCTCCCTGATTCCTCTGCTAACACTGGTTCCCTTGCCACAAGGCGCCCAACTAAGCTCAGCCTCTGCAGGAGCTCATTCCTGCATGGGGCCTCTCCCAGCCCCTGTCAGACACTGCCATACTCAGAAGTTCTCTGATTTTCTTTAAAAAACAGGTAACTGTTATTTAAGGATATTATTTAAGTTTCAGCAAACATTTAAAAGACAATCTGTGGTAGAAATTCATATAAACTGCACCTGTAAGTGACATCTTTGCAATACTCTCGTACATAGGAGGCTCAAAGCTATTTCTCGCCAGCAGCAGTGATCCACAGACTTAGATGTTGTTAAAAAGCTTACAATATCAGCAGGGCAACTGCTGCCTCCATTAGAAACATGATACTAAGATGCTGATTAATACCAGGAGGGGGCTTTAATCAGCCAAAGCCATATGCTATTTAACTTAAGATGAAAGTGCAAATGATAATCATTATTTCAGAAAGGATGTATTTAAAAGAAGAGCAGAACAGCAAGTGGCATCTTTTTATCATTAGAGCTTCTTCATGCAGACCCTTTTTTTCTAATGCTTTATAAGCTTTTATGAACATCTGGATCATTTCTTCATTATATAGGCTTCCAATATCATTATGTTTGATGTAGCGTTTTTAGTGGAGTTATGCTAAACTTCTAAATATACAATTAATTCCTATTAATTATAGTTTTCAAACTGGAGAAATTATCCATCATTAACTTAATCACTTGTATTTTATCTTAAAATTGTATTCACTCTTTCATAATCCCCACATCTAAAGCCGTTTCTTCCCTAGGCTTTGTGTGATGTTTTGCATGCTGTTTGTAGAAAGGTTTGCCAGCCATTTTCAACTGCTTGTAGAACTGAAGCTGCCAGCAGCAGGCCATTTTAAAATAGAACCTAATTCTGCTTAGTTGTTTTATCAAGGAGTGCTTCAGAGAGAAGGGGAAGAAAAAAGAGGTGAATTTGGATCTGTAATGGGCTAGACTTCATTAGACTTGATGAAAATTTAGAGCTATGTTCCCTACTTCAATGAGGGGAGGAGAGGAACCTTGAAAAGGGGAGAATAAGGTGAGAGAGTTATTCACTGCCTTCCACTCCATGTGGCAGCAATTCAGTGTGAATAGAGCTGGATGATTTGGAAGTCTGCATCCACTGTACTTGAAGAATTAGGAACAACTTTAATACCAAGTTACAACACTTCTGAAGAAAAAAGAAACTTTTTCAAAGCTTTTTCTGAACACTCTCGACTCCTCATTTTAGGCTTATTCTGACTTAACCTGGAACTTAACTTATAAGACCTTCACTGAATGCCTCCCCCAGTCTCCAAGCCTAGACTGGGATCTGTTTCCTGCTCTTTGATATGACACCTGAGCAGACCCACTTAGTTCTTGTCAGCCTGCTTTCAGACACTGGAAGTCAGAAATGGAGCAGGGAGCCAGGACTGCTGTTAGCACTGATGAGACCTAAGTACCATCTTTGTGGGATGTGGAATATCCAGCGTGTGATAATCCAGTTGTTATCACCATCAGATTTTCAGTTCTCAGCACTCCTCCTCATTGCAGAAATACCTGGAGTGGGTGGTCAGGCTTAGCCATTGTTTTCACTCCAGCCAAGGTCTACTTAAGCCTCTTTAATCATCTCAGATTCCTCGAGGGCTCTTCCCCCCAGCGCTGCTGACCCTGCACGGAACAGCAGAGCACGGCAAATTGGCGTTACACGTGTAAAGCAGTGCGGAGCCCGTGCAGCACTGCGCTCCATCCCACTAACCCAGCCGTGCCCCACAACACCTGTTTGACCAGACCCATGGCCCACAGAGGCTGCCTCCTCCTGTGCTGGTACCGTCACAGCCCCTGCACACCGCCGCGCCTGCTCTGTGCACGCAGGCAAAGACAATTCAGTCCAAAGCCCATCTCTCCGAGCAGGCATTACCTAATTCCACCACACTTCTCCACTGTCGCAGCTTTTTCTCTGCTGGACCCGAAATGCCGTTCGCGTACATCTTGTTTTTATGAGGAACGTAGGTAGCATTATCCTGGTTACATCACACAGGCTCACAGAATGCCTTCTCTGCTCAGAGAACTGTCAAATATGTTGAGAGCATGAAGATCTGATTCTCACAAATAAGGCTGTCTTCTGCTTAACTTTGCTTTCACGGACATTCCACGATAGCAAATACTTCCCACAGCTTCGCCTTACGTTTGTTTATTTGATTGTCTCCTGCAGTTTCAGAGAGCTCTCGCCACAGTTCTGGGTGTCCCCTTCTTCTGTTCAGGTTACTGGGAGTATTCCCTTTATTCATGATACCATGTGATATCAAATGATCGATCTGGGACCACGCTTCCTCCAGTGGGTGCCTTTTACTCACAGTGCCAGCTGCCCCAGCATCACAGAGCCACGCGTTCCCGCCCATCTCCCAGATGCCCATTTTGGGAGGCTAGCACGGTTCCCGGTGCCTCAGATTACAAGGAAGCTGATTCTACATCACTCCCCCTCTCTTCTACCACACATTGGAAAAACCTTCAGGCTTCTGCCAAAAAAACCAACGAAACCAGCTTGACTGATACTAGAGATTCATGTTCCAAGTGAGAGACTGAGCAGGAGTTAAGGTTTGTTTTATTCCTTCTGTAGTGAGACAAGGTTGTCATTGGTTTTGAAAACTTGAGGCAGCATGAGAGACCCAGCAGCAAAGCTGCTTCTGCTGGGGGTAGAATCCTTCGCTCTGTTTTAATCACTGCTCAATTTCCTCTCAGCTCCTGCCCCTCCTTCAGTTCTGCTCTCATTTCTGCTCCCCTCCTCTAAATGGAAATTTGAAGAAATAAGACTCAGGCATCCGACCCATGGCTCACCCCCAGGTGTGCCACAATGTGCCTGCTCGGCACAGGGCTGCGTTTGCTCCGGAGGGCAAAGCTTTTACCTTTGATCACTCCAGATGTATTTTCTCCTCATAATAAACCAAAAATTACAATCATCCCTTTTGGGTCTCCGACAGCTCATTTGCCCATTATTTTTTCAGTAAGGCATACAATGAACACGCTGGTAAAAAGCTACACGGTCTAATGCAGTTTTAAACCAAAATTCAGAAGCACTGAAAACGAACTGTCTCTGCACAAGTAAATTAGCTGCCAGGTTCTCCAAGATCAAGACTGCAATACCCAGATCCAGCAGGGCTGGAAGTTGTGCTTTACCTCAAAAGTTTCTAAATTAGGCTAACGAGGATGGCCCAACATTGATTCTCTCCAGTTCTGCATAATGCACATACCTCTCTTTGCAAATCACTCCTGGCTGAACACAAGGAGCAGAGCACTCCTCACTGCTTCTAGGTAATACGGCAGACATTCACACGGCCACTTCACAAATTTATGCTGGAAAAGATTGCAGCTGCTTCAAGAACGTAAGATTAGGATTAGGCCTGTTCTGCATCCAGGCTAGTATTTTGTCCCCAGCAATGGGAAAGTAATCAACCAACCCTTCGTTTCCCATCTTTTCACCAGTTTTCAGCCCATAAAATAACCTTGTCTCCAATCTCAAGGCAAGCTGTTTTCTCCAAGTCTGTTGTATGAAGCCTTGTAAAAGGCTTCCTGAAAATCTCAGTGTTGATGTCCACTAGATCTCCTTTATCCAGACACACACTGACACCTCGTCAAACCGCAGCAGGTCAGGGCAGGATTTCCCTTTCCAACAGCTCTTGCCCAATGCAATGTGTTTCCTGCTGGGCTTGTTGGCCTTTTTCTGAACAACAGAGTCTGCCTTCCTGTCCTGTCTTTCCCGAGATTCCGTCTGGAGCTCATTTTGTATTTCACTTCCATACCAAGTGAGTAAGCTCAGACAGAGGCACCCACAATGGAGCCTGAAATTCCTTGTGTGCCGTAGGCTCGGCACGCTCACTGAATGCTGCACTCTGAGCTGTGGTACAATCCCTGGCCTTCGATGCGTTCAGGCCATTTAGCGGTGTGAAGGGTGTCAAGAACAGTGTCACTTAGCTGCACACTGTAAGCCTGGAGTCTTGCACCTTCACTGCTGCCCCAAACCAGTCCCTCCTGAAGACTGTTTTGGCTTTTTTCTGATGAGAATCTCCAGAACTAATACACAGAGCCTTTGAAAGATTAAAATACCTGACTCCTAACAGTCCCACTGCTTCCAGGAGCTGAGGACTTCTGAGACAGCTTGCAGGCTGGGGGGTCTCAGCAAACAAACAGAACAGCTCATTGAGCCATCAGCAGCAAGGACCAGGGGGCCCCGTTAGTACTGAGAGGCTTTCAGCTGAGTCCCAGCTCTGCCCCTGATGGTCTCTGGGGCCGTGGAGAGGCTTCCTGTATCCACTGCACTCTGCACTTATCTGTCTGTTTAGATTGTGATCTCTTTGTGACAGTAATTGACATGATACATTTGTACAGTGCCAGGAAAACAGGAGTTGTAGCACAGCCCAGGTGAGGACCCCGAGGTGCTGCTGCAGTAACAACGTGCCTCCTTCTCTTCTGGCACTGCAGTAAGCTTTATTTGCGTTATAACATCCACCTGCTCTGGGCCATCTGGAATACATAAACGTCCCTGTGTCTTTCTGCATGTAAATGTAGCCCTCCGAAGACTCTACTTACTGTTACCAGTCACTGCTGGTTAAGTGCTGTCAGATTTTCAGCCCCGCAGGGGAGAGGTGGATCCAGGCACCCCAGGCACCCCACAGCCCAGCAGAGCAGCAAACCACTGGCAGACACACCCCCAAGGTGGCAGGAGGAGGCTTCTGCAGGGCTTCAGGGAGCTGTGAAGGCCTGGTGCCCGGCACACAGCTAGTAGGGAGCATGCAGGGAGCTGCAGCTGACTTGGTGCTCAGCAAGGAGGGAGATACAAAGACAGGAGGTGTGTGAGGCGGACACAAAGAACGAGAGGAGGGACAGAACCAAACCAGAGCTATTCTCTAGGGAGGGATGAACCAGATCAAAGCTCCTAAGGATGAAAAATTAAAATTGTATAAAGGGATTAGATTAAACTGATGAAAAACCGGGGGGGGGGGGGGGGTGGAAAAGTTGAGGCTTTCTAGTGTTCAGCATCCTGCATACATCAGAAAAGAGAAGGAAGATCCGAGAGCCCACCTCACTCCCATTCCACAGAGACACCCGGCTCCCTGCTGGTGAAAACCGCCCTGGATTTCAGAGCTGGAGCACAACAGGAAAGTGATGCTGTAACAGATCTGTTCTACTAAGCAAGGATTATCCTTGCACAAAACTTGTATAAAGCATCTCACACAAGTGAGGCTGAAGAGGGCTTTTAGGCTCAGCTACAATGCATGATACAAGAACTCATCATCGCCACTGCTGTAAATTGGAGCTGAGCAGTTCCCCACTGAAGAACACAGTGGTCCAGCCCAAGAAAGAACACGCTTTGAACTAATTAACCTACTGCTTCTTGCGCCTTCTCAAGATTCAGATGCCAAGATCACCCCTTATCTGCCAGTCCCATTTCAGTCCTCTGTCTGGAGAAACCAAACTGAGGATGATAACAAAACGAGGTGATTAAGCCTCCTAGAACAAATACCGCTCCTTCTGCACAAGTGCTGAAGGGTAAAACTTTCTTGCTTCCAAAGTCTTTTGAGAGTCCTGAAATTCTTTTCTTCTGTGCTGCATTTTGAAGTTGCTCCCCACGAATTTCCTTGTCAGACAATACTAACTCTCCTCCTACTGACTGTCAGTAGTTTTCACAGAGCTGACATTTAAAAGACTTGGAGCTTGAAAGCTAATCTCTCTTCTCAAAAGTTATATTTCCCAGCAAATATTTAGATATCTACCAGACAAATAGACCAAATGTGGATGTCTCTTTGTAACAGTTCAACCACAAAGACTGCAGAAGCCTGGGATTTAATTTGACTGAAAAGATACTTGAGGAAAACTGCTGTCAGTTTCAGCCTAGAGTTGTACTTACTGTTTTTTTTAAATCAGAAAAATCTGAATTTAAAAATAACTTTCTTAATAAGTTGGATGCAGTTGTCTGCTAGAACTGTAATTTCTGAGTAGTGGATTAAGTGCACCATCAATTTAGCACAGCTCACAGTAAAGAAAACACCTTCAGAATGCTTTGGGAATGTTTTTGCCATCTCCTTTTATAACACTCTATCCTTTTTTAGAATTGACCCATCCCATTGCACTTTAAGCCTAGAGTTTAAATGGCAACAAGGCCAACAAGGCACCTTGGCTCTTTCTTTCAGGTCCTAAGGAGGAAGATCTCGGATGCTGCACACCAGCTTAGCTCAAGGTGCGTTACTTCAGCTGCTCCCACTGCTGTGGGCAGCCTGCTCTGCCTACTGAGCCAGGCCACTACAAGAGCATTTCTCAGGAGTCATAGATAGCTTCCCTTAGAAAATACAGGCTTCATCTCTCAATGCTATCTTCTCACAAGATATCTCATGTGTAAGAATGGGAACAGATAAGGTACCAATGTTCCCATGCATCATAACCCATGGTTTTCTTTTATGAGTTAGCATTCCAAGGTTGCAAAGAGTTTTGGGCAGCTCTGAATAACATATTTTCATGAACAGAAATGTCATTCCACGTTTGTGTTCACCTCTTCCCCACCTTCAAAGTGCTAACAAATATTATTTCATTATAATTATTCCCAATTAACTAACAAAAAGATTGATAAGTGTCTTGACCAAAGCTGTGACATCTTCCCTCCTGTTTTCCTGGATTCCTGTGGATATCCATTCCTCAGCTATCACACACCAATGATCCAGTCATCTCTATTTGACACTATTTGTCTCTAATTGACACGTTTCTTCGTTTAATTCAACGCACGATTTCTGCAAGTTTTGAGACATGAGGCACCACAAAGCAACCACCACAAACTTCTCAAATATGCCGTGCTGCTTTGTAGTCCCCTCTGCACTGCTTTCCCTGGCATTGACTCCAAATCTTCTGAAAATTACACATTATCACATTAAGCACAGTGGGTGGCACATTTATGACTGTTGAGTAAAAGCCTTTCTTACAAAACAACAAGGATTTTTACAGAATTCCTGTCTTGGTTGTCTTGGTTCCCCACTTTAAAAAAATCCCACTTTTTCCTTAATCTCTTAAACTTGGGTTAAGCAGAGTTTTAAGGTTTGCAGAGCTGTTCTCCAGCTGAGTGTTTCCTTTTAGATATGCACACCTCCTTGTTGGACATTCATTATCAAACCTTGTGTTTGCCTTTTATCTACAAGTCCTCTTCAGTGTTCAGCATAAACTACATGGACACCTTGCAGATTGACATTTCTTCATTCATGCTTTACCTTAAACAGCATGTGAAGACATCAAAGAAGAGGAGCCGACTTTGATGTTACAAAATGAAAAACGCCTCATGATTTGCCAAGACCAGGGGAACTTGTAGTTTGCTCTTTTTCCCTTAAAGAAATACTACTGCTTTCCCCATGAATACGTGGAAATCTTTGCCTTTTTTCACCAAACTTGTATAAACATTTTGTTCCCAGTGAGAAAATAAGCTTGTCTTGTCTTGTTCCTGTCCGTCAAATGTGGGTCCCAGTGCCTAAGTGGTGGTGGTGTAAGGTGCACATCCTTTATTTAAGAGCTTATTTGTTTCACACCTGTATGTGCTCCAGGCGCTGTGACCCCCAGCATCACCTCACTACTGCTGATAATAGTGTATGCATTGAGCTTCTCACTCGAAGGCCACTGAGAGGGACTGAGAAAAGCTTGGTCATCCCCATGATGTAGCTGAGGAAATTGTACAGCGAGAGGTTTGGCCAGGACAGTAAACAGCCAGCACCTAAGCAAGGCAGCCCCATTCCCATGCAGATGGCCGACCCAGCAGGTCCCTCTGGTCCCAGAATTAAAGATAACGGTGCCCAACACCTGAACAGACACAGAATTGACACTAGCTTAGGGGGAAGCCAGTCAGACCATATCAGAAGGTGCTGCACACCACAACAGGGAAGAATTGATTTGGCTTGTTATATACGTTCCTATTGTTGTAAATACTATCCAAAAAGGTTTTCTTTGTGTGTTTTATTTCAGCGCTTGAAGTGAAGAGCTTCTCTGTCATTATAAGAACAGTAGGAATGTGCATAATTAGTCCAAGGCTAGAGAATAGAGACATTCAAAAAGAACATTTGTTATTGATTTCCCAGACTGCAGTGGAACTGAGAAGAATATCATGAGACGGAAAGATACGTAATTAAATGTGATTTGTTAGAATGCTGCCTAGCTAGGTCATTGCATATGCATTATTCGACTGCCTTGCTTCAATGCAAAGCGCCCGCTCCTCTCCCCGGCACAAACCCTTTGATTAACTGGGCTCCCTGCTCTGGCGGAAGGGGCCAGCCCTTCTGTTGTTTCGCTGCCGGCAGCGTTGCTGTGCTACTTCTTTAAGACTCTTCATCAGATGCGGTTTGTCAGGAACATGCTCAGACTGTAACTCAGAATGGAGCTCGTTTGCTTTGATGTGCATTTGTAATGTGCCTGCTCCAAAAGGAGGGGGATGAAAACTTTGGTCACACTGTTAATCTGCAGGAACTGCGTTTCAAGTGAGTGGCTGTGAGCGCTCTGCACATCCCCTAGTGTCGGCCACTCCTTTCAGGCAGAACTTCATCAATAACTGGTGCCAACACAAGAACATATGTAAAACATTTACCATAATAGGTTCAGTAGAATTGTGTTAAGCCTAAACCTTCTGCTGCAGACATACCTTTTATTTTCAGTGTAGGATCTGAAATTTTCCAAAACAAGATGCCCAATTACTTCACCTCCTTTTCTGCTGCATCGTGCTTAAAGACCAGCACAGACTCATTTGACTCCAACATTTAGATTCTGAACTCAAGGTTTTTGTCCTTGAGCAAGTGCTTTGCATGCCAAGGAAGTGTGAAAGGGAAAGGGTTACACTTCCTTCAAGGTCCACTTGAAAGACTGAGAGAAGAGAGCCAAAGTGGTAATCAGATCGCTATGAGATCATACTGAAAGCAGCCATGCCTATTTCACAGAGCCTTCTGATGTTGCAGGGGCCTGTAAAACATTTAATCACCGGAGTTCCAATAAGTTGAGATTTGTTGTGAGCACTGTAGAGAGCACTCGCCTTAGATAAAACGCTGCCTGGTAATGCTCTTACAGCTACATGAGCCAGAATGCAATCGAATATCCATGGTGATTTAGCCTTGCGTCGTCATCCCAGTGAGGGGGATGCAGGATTTCCACAGCTACATAGCAGTGGATAAATGTAACTGCTCATTACAATTCATGGGAGGCCTGATCCAGCTTCTGTTGAAGTCAAAGTAAAGATTTCTTGGCAGTTGGGGCAGGGGTTTTGTGTCACATTCTGCAGATGCCCCTGCTAGCTCAGAGCTCCCCCAGGGCCCCCAGTCTCCAAGGTGGAACCCAGATGGCTGTCGCTGTGCTCTGGTTGCCCCACAGAGGACAGGTGATTGTAATCCTGTCAGACAGCCAAGCAGAGGTACAGAAAGTTTTAATAGCTAAACCTTGTCTGCCTTGCTTTTCTTTTATTTAAAACTGTGAAGATCTGCCTGACCTAGAAAACTAAGTTTGCCAGGAGCCGTGTTGATGTCCATTTCTGAAAGAAGTGAATGAGTGGGTTTTTGAAGATGGCTCCACAAATACTCACAGATGTGGCTGTGTGTGGATGAAATCAAAGAGGCTTAGCACACCACATACCATCCAATCTGACTCAAAGTTTGCAGAGAGCCAAGAGAAATTCTCATTAGCCAATATCCATTAAACAGCAAACAGGTTAATCTTGCACCAAACAAACCTTTCATTAGGCCTAGCTTTTGAGAAAGCTCCACTAATGTATGGTTTGCAGCCTACTTTGAAAGATGCAGAAACCAAGCTAAACGTGGGCCAAGATTAAAGAGCAAACTACTCCCACGGGTCAGTCCAAATGACCTCTTCCAGTTTCTTGTAAACATCTAAACCTGCAGACTGTCTAAGGCCCTTGTAACACTGGAGACATCTAAAGGTAGTTTCTGTCCCTTGAGTGGTTAAAAGAAAACAAACATCTGAGCTCATTTTATGCTACGTTTTCTAGCTTTGCTACCACTAGCGAGCAGTGGAACAAACAAGTTTATTGGTACCAAGGTTAAAAGACGGTCCAACAAAGGGTGCGTTGTGTTCTTTCTGCCCTCACAAACAAAAAAATAAAACCAATATATTAAAAAAAGAAAGAGATGTACAATGTTCATAAAAATGTGTCTTTTTGGAGTGCAGTCGAGAACTTTCAGCAACCAAATAGGAAAAGTTACCCGCTGGTAATTACCTACTGGGCCACGAGAGCCAACCAAATAAAATTGACACCCCTGAGCAAAGAGCACTGAGATCTCAGAGGTGGTTCTTGAAATACTCCAGCTTTGAAAACAGTAGCCTCAGAGCATCAGTCCTTTCCCCTTGGCTGACAACCACTTGCTGAAGAATGGAAGAGGTTTTCCAGCAGATATTTTGAGTGTCAGGGAAAAAAAAACAACCCATGAATTAATGTGGATTTTGAGGAGAATGATATTGCCTAAAAATACCATTGTTAGTACAGGATTTTTTTTTGACAGATTTGACAGATTTATGCAGCACCTTCTGACAGTATGAAGTTGTGTGTATGACTTAACCTTTTTATTTCTGCCTTTTGGAGTTCATTCTCTGTCACTGTTGCCCTCTGCATTCAACTCCTCTGTAGACTCAATGCTCCTGACACTCATTGTTATTCTGCTCTCTGCTTTCAACATTATCCCAGTGAGATTCCCTCCCTGTCAAAGCACTGACTCAGTCTACCTCAGAGGACTGTCTGTTGTTCTCTAAGACATGTATGAATCCTTCTGGTTTCACTACTGTTATTAGTTGGCCAAGAATGCCAAGACTAAAATGCTTAAAAGAAAAATGTTCACAACATTGTTTATATTACTTATATGACAGTAATATAAATATCACAATTTAGTGCTCTGCTGTGCGCTACTGATAATTGTTTGCACTCACACTCACTTCCTTTCACCTCGCTTGCAGGTATGCACCCCAGCACCTTTTCCAGGCCGCCTATGGGATGTAGTCTAAGAGAACTGTATAGAGGCACAAGGACTAACTAGGCAAAATGCTGCCATGGTCCCTTTGATGTCCTGGCCAAACACTGAAAAGCACATTATCTTTAAGCCATATTTGTCCCCCTTTCTTCTTGAACCCAGAATAAGCCCTGGTCAAGTCACAGATCACTATAAATATTCCCACTAGGCGTTAGCCTATTCTTAAAGAAGTAGTTGTCAGTTCCAATTCAGCTGCAGGAAACCCTTTTTAGTTTTGTCAAAGCAGGAGAGTATAGATGGAAAGCTAATGGAAGCAGATTAGTTTCCCAAGCAGCAGTTATGCCCACTTAAGATGCCATACCCAGCCGGAACTACTCCTTTGGCTGCAGCAGCACGTTTCTGCTCCAGTATGCACATGTCCAGCAACTTGCCCAGTCTGGACTAGTCTTATTTCCAGGCATGGCTTCAGCCAGCACTAGGACTTCTGGGCTGCAGCTTTTACTTCTCCTGCACACCTGCAGTCTCGGGCAACCAAAAGCCATGGCGTGAGCACCTCGCTGCAGCACAGCCCATTGCAGCCCCCCAAAGGAAAAGCAGCTCCTGAAATCCCATGGTACAGCCAAGAACAAAAGCAGAAGACTAAAGTCAATAAGAGTAAACAAAATAAACAGAATTACAGCAGCCATCATCAGGCTGTCACCCAGGACGAGGGTCTGGGAGTTCTGGAAGGCCAGGATCACCCATTTGCTGCAGGCCTCGAGGCAGCTCTGAGTTAGCCTGGGAAAGTAACTTCTCAGTGCTGAGGGCTTTATCCCATCCCTTAAATGCACGCAGCACTGGCTGCTGTCAAAACTGTAACGCTACACCAAAATACCTGCCAGCACTGCCTATTTTGGTAATATTTACTTAGTGCAGAGTTGGGACCTCTGTGAGGCATCACCATCTCTGGAAATTTCATAAACAAACCAGCTCATTACTGGCCTAATCAGCCGGTATCATATAGCTGGAGATCCTGGCTAAGGACAGTGATCCGTTCCCTCTGCAGCGACAGATAAAAAGCATTACACAGCAGTAACCCAACCACTTCTGTCCAGTCTTTCCAACCTCTCCAAAACCTCCCAGAAGGCAATGGGTGTGTTGCTCTTCTTGCTTGGCACTACAGCTGTTGTACATTGCACCACTGTAAGGTCAGACTCATTTGTCTGCACCCAGTTGCATATGTTGTTGCAGCTAAGGGAGAAAACCAGTTCCTGTACTGTTAGAGACTTAAGATGTACTATAACACTTTTAACTATTACACCTCTCCATCTAAAAATATCTCCTGCAGGCAAGTGTCCTTACCCGTGGAGCTCAGAAGCAGAAAGCAGAAGCGTAAGCACCTTCGGCAACAGGCAAAAAAAGAGAGGAAAAAAAAAATCAATCTATTGCAAGCGGCCAATTCCTCAAATTAGAGCTGACAGTTTTACTGCTAATTAAACTACTACTATATCATACAAAATGATTAAAGACTTAACTGAGTCTAACTCTCTACCACTAGAGATATGAAACTCGTGGCAATCATGATAAAATACATGAGCAATGTAGGTTCTTACTGTAAAGAATAGCTGTCATTTTATTTATCAACAACACAGCAGTCGTCTTGACAACCCATTCTGTATGTTACAGAGAGGCCTGACAGATTACAGGGCATTGGGTCTCCTGCGCATGAAGATGAAGCTTTGTTGATTCATAATTCCCTCAAGGAGCTCATAATTGTGGATTGCAGTGTTAAACAAGTGCGGACTAAGCACTTACATCCCAAAGAATGAAAAATGGGACTGTTAAAAGATTAAAGCAGGAACACTTTAGAAAGAAAGGTCACAATTAAAAAAAAAAGTGTGTGTATCTCATCATCAGATAATCAAGTTAATTACTGCTGATCAGGCATGAAATAGCTACAAATGATACTACCTTCAAAAAACTCAAGGTTTCAGCAGGAAGATTAAATCTGGAATTAAAATAGGGTTAAATTTAAATCCCAGAGTTCACAGGAAGCTGTACTGAAAGAAAAGAAAATTTGAAGTCAGCCCAATACTTCTAATTGAAGCAGTTTAGAAATGCAAACTTTGAGGTGACTGTTACACTTAGAGGAAAGAAAGCAGCTCTTCACACTGAGCATTTTTGTCTTTCAATCTCTGAGCATAATTACAAGCAGAGAACTCAAACCTGTCACAGCCCTTCAGCTTTACAACCTGCTGCAGAACTATGGCTGAGCCAAGACCTTCTCTTGAACATGCTAGCAGTTTGTGGGATTACTGCACAAAGTGCCCTTCTACCTCCTCTTAGAACCTGAGAGGCTTTGAAACACCACAAATTCATTTTCCTTGAGGAAGACGATTTTCTGATGAAGTTTTTTAAATTACTTGCATCCTCAGAGTAATCTTCTACTCAGACCTCTGAAAAAAAGGGAGTTTATATCCAGTCTACATCAAGTTATCAGAGCTACATACCAGGTAGCAAGTGTGCTCACTGACCTAACAAGAGTCAGCTGGACCCCCTGAAAGAAGAAGGAAATGACTGAAAGACATCAGAGAAGGAAAAAACAAAAAAAAACAAGGTTCATACTGCTCAGAGCACACCAACTCCATCCTCTTTAGGGTGAAAATACCTAATATATATAAAAAAAAATGTACAGAAAAGTAAACTCAAAAATTCTGGACATTTGTCATGCTTTTTTTCCTTGACATCCAGTATTGCTGAATGGCCTCACTTGCAAATAACAGAAGTTGCAGTCATTGCACACTTTTTAAATAGCTGGGTTTGGGCTGGTACAGAACACCGTGCTGCATTTGCCATGAGGGTGGTACTGAGAAAGAGGCCGTGGATGATAGCGAGGTACGAGGGATTCCCTGGCAGCCATGGGGAACAACAAATCACCTGGTTATTTTCATCAAAGTGATAAAAACGGGGTTGATCAAAACAAGCAGAAGGCACTGTTCTGTTTGGTCTGTACACTTTGTACGCTGCCACTTGGGAACTTAATTAGTCTGCATGTTTCCTATCTTCAGTCTGATGGCATACAGCTGTTCTTTTCGGCATCGCTGCCTGCTGCCCTCTCCCTGCTGCCGGGGCAGGTCTGTCGATCGCGGCCCGCAGGATGGAGCGCTGTCAGGCCTCCCTCAGCCAGCCGCTGGGCGTGGAGCTGCCGGGGGGAGCGCTGCTGCTGCAGCTGAGCCGCTTCCTTACCTGATTAATTAACCGGAGCTGCGTCTAGGAAAGGTGTCTGAAGGCAGGGCCCTTGTTTGTTGCCCGAAATGGATTAGGCCCAGGTGGTTTTAAAACGATGAAGTAAACTGTTTTTTTTGCGTGGCCTCACAAGATTACTTTGTTGTTGATTGTGGCGAGGAGGCTCAGTGCGTCCACACCCCCAGGAGGAACAGACCCACCCACATGGTATTATCTACCAGGCTGCCCCTGCAGCAAAACTCAGTCAAAATGCTTAAGAAACCCATCATTCCAACTGCAACCATACCTGTGTGGTGAGGGAAGCACCGTGCTGCAGCAGCTCCTCCTCAGCTTTCAATGCAAGGGCAGAGCTGCTGCTCCCTGTAGGATCCCACAGGCTGTGGTGGCACAAACATGGCTTCCTGGTAGCAGTGCTGAGGGCTGCACAGAACCTTCTGGAACCTGCTAGGGCTGCCCTAGGGAACTTTCCTTCTGGAACCTGCTAGGGCTGCCCTAAGGAACTTTCCTTCTGGAACCTGCTAGGGCTGCCCCAGGGAACCTTCCAGAAGGTTCCATGAAGGTTGTTGCACAGAGGCACCTCATCTTCGGGTGGGGTTTCAGTCAGAGCGATTGGAGAAGGATCACAGCCTTCCCGGTGCCTCTGCTGCCAGCACAGTGGCTGACCACGTGCCTCTGGAATGCCCTCCCTCTGCAAAGGCACTGAAGCCCATCCAGAGCGAGGAAAACCCACTGAATTGTCAGTGTGCTGAGGATTTCCCCGAGCATGGGCTATGAAAGCTGATGAACTGAACAGACTCACAGGGTCGTGCTAGGTGCTGCCCTGTGAGGTGTGTGGAGCAGCGCTCTGGAAATGCAAAGACCGTGCATCCAAAGGAGGAGGAATGAGGCCTGGATGTGAACCAAAGGTATGAAAGGAAAACAAACAGGAATGGATTTAAGACTCATCTTGAATCTTTGTGCTGCAAAGATTATCCTTGCTTTTGTTTAAATCCATTCCCTCTGAAAGGCATTTGTGGCATTCATCTGGAGGAGCAATGCTAGACCTTATTTCAAAGTATCAAGGCCTGGCACTTTCCCCAGGAAATCTCTTGCTGTGATTTATTGCTGAGTGTCTGGAGAAGCCGGTGAGCAAGATTGTGCAAGGATTTGGAAGATGGGAGAAAAAAAAAATCCAGGGCTGAGATGAGGAGGGTTCCGTGGCCTGCTCAGACAGGAAAGCAGGACCTCCGGGGGCTGCCAGCTGAAGCCCATCTTGAGTAGTGTCTCAGCAATGAGACATGAGCTCCCACTTCTGGTTACCTATGCGCTCGGCGTCAGGATGAGCACTAGCACGCTACACCCAGATCTGCTGAGGTTACAGGTCAGAGAGAAGTAGAAAATGGGCTTTATAGGCTGAGGCTGACAAGAGAGGAAGGGAGTGCACCTCTGCAGCCTATGCAATAAATGAGATTTTTCAAAATGCCTGTGCTTATGTATCGTTTCTTGTGCAGAATGTAATAGCCTTGCACTTTTAAGGGGCACATGCGTATCTCCCAGCTGGAATGCAGGCAGCATCCTCAGGTCCAGCAGCATGCCCCTAGTTCAGAGAAAAAATGATTTTTCTCAGCAGTTAAAAAGTTCTACTCCCAGGATGTACCACGTAAGTATCCTCCAACTCCTGCCTCCTCCCCGTTATTTTTTTATCTCTTGTAATCTCTTTTTGCATATCCTAGAAATTCCTGTTTTATACAGCAATGGTAATGTCAGGTGCTACATATCATGCCACACTCATGAGTTTTACATTCCTATGACATGGCAGACTTTGATACAATTACAGCTGGGTTACGCGTCTTAATTTATGTTACAGTACTGCTGTAGTGATATCGGAGACAAATGTTTAATTCACAGAACCTCAGTTTCAAATTGCAGTCCCTGAATGCAAACAGCAGACTTCAATATTTTTCATCAATTTCTTAGTTCATAAAAATCAATTTTTGTAGAGTTTTTACACTGTACATAAAAGACTGTGGCATCAATTAGCCTTAATTCTTTTTTTTTTCTTTTTTGGAAACCTCTTTGTAGAAAAATCTCATATTTCAGCAATTTGCATTATCCACACAATCTGCTTTGAAGTTCTAAGTTATGGTAAGAAAAGGATCCACTTATCTGCACATAAAAAATGTTCAAAGCTTATAAATTCCCTGAAACAGATGTACATTATCATTGGATTTGCCTTTCTCTCTTTGCTGTTGCATGGCTAATAGAGTTTCATGTGCCCCCTCACATCCTCCCCATTTAGCATCTTTTCTCTACAGAAGCATGCACCCTACTGTGCCAATCCACACTTCAAAGATTTCTGTCTATCTATTAGAAACAAAGCACAAAGTGAGAACATATGGCCCCTTTTAAATTTCCCACATTTAAGTCAATATCGTTTCTTTTCTCCTTTGGCAAAGAAACATAATAAGGTTTATCTTCTCCCTTCCTAAATCTGCTGGCTCTCTCAAACTGCTTGTGCCAATTCAGCAGTTACTTTGCAGCATCAGACTTGGCAGCACATATGAAAACAAAATCTCTAATTTTTTAAATTGCTTTTATTTCTCCAGATCAAGAAGATGCATTTAAATGATGAAAAAGGACAAAATGTAACTGCACACTTTCAGATAAGTGGATTTTAAACCCATGAAAGGGCACAGCAGAGAGTCAACAGCAAAAAAAAAAATTGTCTTATTCAAGTGCCTTTCATAGTGACATCTTTCCAAGCATTTCCTAAAGGATGGAAGAGCATTTTGGAATCTGAGGACTTACTGAGTATGAGCATCCTCTTCTCACATATCCCAGAGCATCCACAGAAACCCACTATTATGGCATTTAGGGGAGTAGTTAGGCAGTAACAAGACACTGCGGCCTCTCTTAAGGAAAAGGAACAGTTACTTGCCTCAGAATCACTTTGGTTCTTCAGTTTTCTCTGCTGAAGTCACAGACATAGTGAGAGTACCTCTTGTGTGCCTGGAAGCAGAAATTTCTGGCTATTTATTCCATCGTGTGCATCCTCAGGGAGGTGGTTAACAGGACAAGCAGGATGCAGGCTTAGCTCACAGTGAGTTTCTGGACATTAAAAACAGCACCTACGTGAAAAAAAGCTCTAAAATAAACTTCTTTAGCTCATATTAGAAACATCAGCAACCACATAAGTAGTATCCTGTGAATGCTGCCTACCTAATTTGTGATTTAATTATAAAGGATTAGGTTGCACTTATGTTTTTAGCAGGACAAGAAATTAAAGTCTTGCCCCAGTCCTGGAAACACCATGATTTACACCTTCAATTCATTGTCTCTAGCTAAGATGACTCCATGTTTCAGACTCCTAAGCTGTCAAGTTTGTAATCTTTAATTGATTTTAGCATCCATTTATTGGACCAGGAAAATTCTTATAAAAACCTATCCTTGATCAGTGCAAGCTGTGAGTGCCCCAGGGCCCCGATTCCAAGAAAGTATAAATTGAAGTACCTCTGTTTACATCTGCCGATCCAGTTAAGCCGCACAAAGTTTCCATTGAAACTCACAGAAGTCACATGTGCAGAGCCATTGAGGGATATGGCCTTAACAGATGGCATGGCCAAACGGCAAGGAGTGTGATTAAAGACATCAAAAGTAAAAAATATTCCCTGAGAAGGCTGTAAAGAGAGAGGAGGAATGTGAGCCCCACAGTGCTGTTTTTTGCTTCGCTTCATACTTTTGCGCTTACTGGAAACTCCAAATCTCTTTAATTGAGCTTTTCCTCCCTTCCACTCCTTGCAGGGTGAGGGGGTTAATTGCTGCAGACTGAAACATTACAGTTTTCGTTCTCCTGCTTCCTACTGGCACGATGAGTGTGCAGGAATGCCTTGGGCATGCAGTACACAGATGTGCATGCAGCAGTTGGAGCAAGGGTGGAATAAATACCTCCAGCCCCTGTGGCCACGGGTATCCGTAAAGCGCTTTATCTGTGACTTTAAATTTCAGCACTGGCCAAGTGAGACCTTAATGCTAATTGCCATGGCATTTCACTGTTTATCTTAGTTGAACTAGCATTACCAGTCCTGGTTGTTAACAACCTCAAGTGGCACTTTATTCATCTATCAACAGTCTTATCCTGTGAACAAGCAAGCGAAGAACTATAAACACCCACTCCAAAGTCACTTTGCAGGTTTAAACTAAAGCCCACGGAAAAAGGACTTTCACAGAACTCCAGTGAGAACAGACAAAATACAAGCTTCAGAACAACATTTTAATCTACAAAGTTTTATTTGTCTTTTTAAACTTGTAAACCATAAAAAGAGCTTATCAAATATCTGAAATTAGTACAAGAAAAAATGATGACTCATATAGCAAACTGCATTTGAAGGTCCAAATTCAAAGACATGCACGGGGTTCTCCTGGATTCCATTTGTGAAGCTAGTGACAAATTTGGCCCAGTTAGTTAGGTGTTTTATTAGAAAATTCACAAAGCCTTAATGTGCTTCACTGAACAAATAGAACAGAATGGGAACGATTAACTGCAAGCACTCAGCACCAGAAGGATCCGAACCCGGTTTTCATTCATGAAGTACAGGCTCACCAAAATAGCACATCTCTTAGCTGGGAGCAATTACAGGCTGCTTTGACTATATGGACTAGGCACCCAAAGGAAGACACAAACACCACTTCCTAAGCATGTTGTAAAGCAAAACATACAAAAACCCAGAAAGCACAGTGCACATAATTATCAGTATTCCTGATATTGTTAGATTAATTCTTGCCCACTTCCAAATTTATAAAGCCCCTTAACACTGTCTTCAACATCCTTATGAAACTTCTGGAACTGCCAACTCTCCAGACCCTGAAATACCAGGCCAACGAGACAATCAGTGATCCAGTCTGCAGTTTCTTGTGATAGCAGGATTAGTCTTTGTGTTGGTAGACTTCCAAGGCATAGTTAGTGCTCAGCAGTTGGAAAACAGGGTAGGCATGGAAGCTTTGGGCAACATTTGACCAACTTGTTTGTTTGTAATCAAAAACAAAGTGATCTGATGCTCTAATTGAAGGTGAACGCTAAAGAGTATCAAAAACATCTATAGAAGAAACACCCCAGCTATTGCAAAACCCACCATCGACCTGGACTGGTACTCAGGTACCCGGGGCATTGTTTCTCATTCTGCCATGTGAATGAGCCCCAGTGATTACCCACAACTTTCCTGCCTTGTGCCTCCCACTGCACACTGGAGACTGACCTCTTCTAGACAGTCTTTCAAGTTTTCCCTGTGAAAAGCATTCTATGAGCTATTGTTGCTGTTTTGTGAGCGACAAATGTACCATCAGAGATTCAAAATAGTAGTATGAATATAGCTTCTTCTACATACAGTATTTTCCTGCCTCCTTGCTGTTTTTTCCTCCACTGGTAGATGGTCCTTTGCTATTCCCACACTTCACAAATCTCTCCATCCTTCCCTTGTCAGTCTTTCTTCACAGCTCTAAACCTCACAGTAATCCATACATATAGTCCTTTAGTCCTGCTATTTTAAAACAAAGAAATTAGAAGATCTCATCCATATCATTTCTATCATTTTAGCTCAGTAGGATTGAATTATCTATAATTATACAGAAATACAGAAGTAAATTAACGCATCATTGAAAACCTCACTATTTAATAACTACCATCCAAATGGCAAATAAGATGCAGTATAATGCCTACTGAATAATTTCAGTAGAAAGTTATTTGCTTTTCTAAGTCTGTTTCTTTTAGCCAATTTTTAGCATACTTTAAATGTATACAGATAAAGAAAAAAGTCCTAAACATCTCCCTTCCAAGTCAAATCAACTGAACAGTTGTTAAGTATGCGAAGAAAATAAATCATTAGGTGATAAATCGTGGGTGGCTTTGCAGCTAAGTGCATCACAGAAGAAGTCTTCTTCCAGAAGTTATGCAGAAAACATATTAAGTTCAATTTTTATTTCATAGATTTTCTAACACGTTTCTGCTTGGTAGATCAGTCTGATAATTAACATGATGCTGAATACGACTTAGTTCCCACTGAAACCATAAATCATGTTTGAAAAAGCATTTTCAGATTTTGATGAATTGCATCAAGGTAATTAAAGGTGAGACTTGATTAGCTGACATGTTTCCAAACATGAACATTCTTGCCTACACTGCAGGCAAAAATTATATTAAATGTTTTTGCAGATTTTCTAGCATGATGAATTTTCCCAAGCGTAACTGTGCCCCAAGGGGCCTAACTTTCTTGTTAATTGGAATACAAATGAAATCTGTCACTCAATAATTGAGGTACACAGTGACATGTGGAGAACAGTAAGCATTCATAATATCTATATAATTATGTGGCAACATTTAGACTGTTGAGCAAACACAGAAGTTACCCATTAATAAGAGATCACCTCTGCCAGAGTATGTTCTGTGGCATTCACTCACTTCTGACAGAGGATACTTTTTAGTACAAACATATACATATCACTTCCTTCAAGTTACTTCTCCAGCTGTATTTGCTGTTCTGTGCTCATGATGCCTAGGGTAGGAAGGCAGCCAGAGAGGTCAAAGATAATGTGGCTTGCTGGGTTTGCCTGAAGTGGGTGGTCTGCTGCTATGCCAGGAGAGCCTGTACTTCAGCCATGGGCAGAACTGGGTCTTAGTTTCTATTAGTGAATAAATGATGGGTGGATGTCTGAAAGACATTTGGAAGTGCTTTATGACACGAATATAAAGCACAGTATTTCTGCTCATTTTCATTAACTTACCAGCTTGATCTCTTATACACCTCTATTTAACATCAGCTATTACAAAACCACCAGCAGTAAGATGCATAAAAAGTAAACACTGAAATCACTGTCTGCACATTAAACCCACAGTACTGGAATGAAATTATGGGCACCCTGAAGCCAGTGACAATCTGGAGGTCTTGCCAGAGATTTCACCAGGACAGAGATTTTACTTTGCTATCCTTAGCTTTGTTCACTTTGTATTAGGTGCTCTTGAAGTAGTGGGAAGAGCTTAGCAATCCTTATTTTAAAAAGCTTGGTTTTCTCAAAATTGTAAATAGCAGAGCTAAATTTTTCAGCTGAAATTTTCATCAGCAAATAGTGCAAATTTTGGGATTGGCTTCATTTTGCTGAATTGTTTTATGTAAAAATAGAAAAAGTAAGGGAAAAGGCTGGTGTTTTTATCTGAAATTGCTTAATGCCACTCCATTTTATTTGTAAATAGTAACAATATACTAAACTCTAATTTTTTTTTTCCTCTTGGAAATTAAATGTTTCGTTTGACCAGAAACCAACTTGTTTTAAATTTTGATTTGGGCCCTCCACCCAAATTATAATTTTTTAAGGTTTTCAGAATTAAAAACAACCTGAAAAATCAGTTACACAACACAGCTCTAATATAAGGGGACAAGAAATTTAATTTTTAAACTTAACAGTTTAATTATAAAGCCAAAGCATACCAAGTCCATACCTTATGATCTGATCCTATTCCCAAAAACGTTAATGCAAGCTCTTTCATCAGTGAGATCTGCAAGCACTGACAGCAATTGCAATAAGCCCCTGAAATCCACAAGAAGAAGAAGGAAATATACTTTCTGAACTAGTAAAACTTTAATTAACAGGGGGTTCTCTTGGCACAGTTTTTGCTGTTAAATAAATAAAGCATTTAGTCAAAACCATCTATATTTACTATACAAAATACTGAAAAGCAAACGTTTTAAAAGATACGGAAAGTTCGGGTTCTGTGAAAAGAAACTGTGCTACATGTTATTCACACTTAATGCACGTAACACAACTGCGAAACAGTATTTAGATACTGTATGTTCATACATGGCGGGTGTAAAGTTTTAGTATGGGGATGCCACGTTATTAACATTTTCGTATTTCACAGGATCTAAACAAGGTAGAATTTGTCTTTTGAATCTCCAAATGTAATAAAACACCAAACAAATTAATGCAAGGCTGTATCCAATGGCCTGCTGTGTTACATTCCAAAGCTCACCTGCACAGCTAGCACTGCACACTTTTCATTCAGATGGAATTTTGCTATTGGTGCTGTTATCTTTTCGAGCAAAATTATCTTTGAGTGAGAGAGCTTTTATGCCCCTTTGCAGCCCTTTCTTAGAAAAACCCACAGCTCTGAAAGCACTCTAGTTTTCCAGCACATTTTCTGGTTTTCAGCAATAGTCTGCATTAGAAAAAATGACTAGGAAATAATTTCCACCTCCCAGTCTTTCTGGCATATGCCCCACTGAAAAGAGAACAGCTTTAAGTCTATTTTCAAAACAAATAGCATGGCATCCCTCCTTAGATGGAATGTACACTCGTGTGTTTGCATGCGGTATAACGTAAGTCACTTGAATACATCAGACCTTGTTAACACTATAATATAAATAAGCTTATTCCTTCTACTAGACATATAAATGCCTTTTTTTTTTTTTTGCAGTCCATAATTATATATACATTGAAAAGAATGATACACAAGCAGCAAAAAAGGCTTAGACTAGAACAACTCAGTGGTAACTAACCAAATTTGTGGCCTTTTCACGTTTTCAATACAGAGAGTTCTGAATATAAATATTTTTGGACTTTAGGAATTTAAAAAATAAACAGAACAGTATAGTTGTCACACAGATCAAACACATTTTCATAACATTTTTTTTTAGATTTAACAGAATATACTGTTGACAGCTTTAAAAAAAGATTTTTTTTTTCAAGAGGACAAGAAGCCCAAACAACTGCTGATTCAGGAAGACGAAAGATGGACTTAGTTACCAAGAAGCAGCAATTCTGTTCCCATTCCAAAAGAAGGCAAAGCCTTCAACTTTTTATTTAAAAGTTGACGTCTCTGCGTTCTTAGAAAGGGTGACATCCCTCTACGACTGGTCAGCAGTAAGGTCATACTCCGTTTTGGACTGATCAACTCTAGTCAGAAAAAAAATAATCATGAAGGGCATATAACAATGTGGGGTAGTTACATTTTACAATATATACTATAGACAAAATACCACAACATTTAAAATAATTAAAACCAAAAGCAAATACGTTTGATAGAACAGTTATATTTCTATGTGAGGAGTTCCCTACTTCAAAGTACCAAAAGCAATGTAGGCGTTTTTCAGTCACTTTCTACCTGCAAAATAGTGATCTTTACAAAACCCAGCTGAATCTATTATAAATCTGGGCCCCACAGAAAGTAAATCTTGACTGTACCGACCCTTTTATTCACTTTCCAATTTGCTTTTGACTTTCAAATTTCTCAGCAGCCAGTAAGGTCTTGTGAACATGGTCTCATTCTTCCTCGTGGAAAGGAAGCCCTTTGATATGAAAAAAGTAGAAGCAGCCAGAATGACTGTGAAAGATCTTTTTTTTACACGCTGAATTGTCTCTAAAATGGGAGAATCGCAAATTGGTAGGTGCTGCAGAAATTTAAATTGGAGGCACCTATGAAAATGCCATGTTACGTGTTTCATAATGTCACTGTTACTGAAAAAAATTATAATGTTAATATTCAAACCACAGATCTCTAAAACACAACAAAATGTACCTGAGAGTGTGCATATTTATATATATATATTTATATTTATATCTTATATATATTTGCCAACATTTAAAGTGAGAAAGTATATTTTCCTCAATTCTTTCTCAAAACAAAGAACTGTGGATTTAAACAAAACAAAAACCCCAAATAACCCCTCTCCTTCCCAAGCCCCCATCAATTGTACTTATGGCCCACGCAGTAAAGTCTAGTGATGGTTTTGAAAACACCATTTCACATCCTCCTCTTTTCAAATGGTTACCCCAAACAGAATGGAGAGTAAGCAAGAGAAAAAAAAAAAAGTGTATTTAAATATTACCCAGTATATAACAAACTGTATTTGTGTCAGTGAAGACTCTCAAAGAAAATAAAGTGTAAGTTGTACAAATGTAGCTCTGTTGACAAGTATAGCTAATATTTCCATGTAATTAAGATAATTTGAAAGGATGTGAACACAAACAGGCTACACCAATGCAGTATATTAGAATTCCCCCTGTAGCACATTACAATCAATAAAAAGAAAATAAAATCTGAATAATACTAGAGGTAGCAGCTGTTTGTATTTTCTGTTATTCTGAGCATCTCTGGAGTCCAAACCTTCGAACATTGCTCCCCTGATAAAAGGCTTGTGTGCGATCAGCCGACATACAGCAAGCAGACTGGTAAGCTAGATGTCTGCAATAGTGTTTGAAGTATCTTTCCTTCTACAATGGAAGTAGTACTTGTAAAGAAGTGCGTTGACGACCTGCATTAAATCACAGCTCAGAAAGCTATGGCTGTTTGCTGTTTTACAAGCCACTTAAAAAAAAAAAAATCCACAAGTTGTTTAAGTAAGCTATGCAGTTCCACAACATATAAATAGGGTAAGTTTCAAGAGTTCCATATAACCTCTAAAATAAATGCTAGCTGAATATTAATGGAGTAACAATAATATTAATCATAGTAATGCCTTAGTTCTGGTGTCACAAGAATGTGCTTCCTTCATATGGGATGATTCCTGGAGGATGTTGGTGGGATCTGTTTTATGTCTGGTAGAAGTGATGGTAGTGGTGGTGGTGCTCGTGGTGGTGGTGGTGTTCATGTCTCTGTATCATTTGTCCAACTTGACCTTCATATAGAATGACTGTGGGCAGGTCTCTCACATGTTCCTTTTCCACAACTGTCCCTGGAGACTGGAAGGTTTTGCACATTTGGTGATTCTCCTTTGCCCTTTGCTTATGCTTCTTGTGAACCTGTTGAGACTGCAAGGGGAGGTAAGGAAGATTCTGGCCCACTCGTGCACTTGGTGAAGCCATTGGCATGGCCCCTCCTTGAAAAGGTTTATTTCTTACTGCCCTTCCAGAATGCACGGGAGCAACATTTTTACCCTGGGCCTTGGGAGACCTCACAAAGTGCTTGTTTGAGTCCTGGTTCCGGAGCCTCTGTTGGATTTCTGCAATCTTGGCGTAAGAACTCTCAGCCAGATTGATGTGGTTTGGATCCACCACTTGAGATTTCCTGTGGTGGGCATGGAAGGTTTCAGGTTCATGAGAACGGGATCTAGTTTGACTCACAACTCTGCTTGGTGGGTCATGTTTTTGAGCTGCTGGAGGAGATCCTAGAGAATAACAAGCTGAGTTAGTCATCTAGTATTTCAAAGTTTTAATTAGTAGCATACAGTTGGCAGGGACAACATTATCAGCAGAGTGAATTTTTCCTAAGGAAGTAAATGCAATTATAGCTGTCTAGTTTAATTGCATTTAATAATTTTGATTAGTAAATAATGCACATACGTATATCTACATATGTAAACATATATTCCATTATATGTATTTGAAAGTTTTTACATTTCATTCTCTTTCATTCATCTATTTGAAATTCACCAAAAATAGAACTTGACAGAGGACAGGGAAAGGGAGGAAATCCAAATCACTTTAATTGGGGAACAGAAAGCAAAATTCCAAGTATGAACCCACGTTCTCTGATTTTTTGGTCTGTACTGAGTACAAAAAAAAACCCTCCAAATATATGCTGGTATCATCTTGAGAATGTCCTCCACTATCCAAAAATCAGTCCTCACCTCACCCACAGACTAAATAATTCAGATACAAAGATTGTTCTCCTAGGCTCACCTCCAAGTTTACCTACACAAACAAGAACTTCAAAGCAGCCTTGCAGCACATTAGCCACTCCACTGTGATTCCACCTTGCAGCATTCATACAGTTCTTTTCCTTCAAAATTCCTTTCCCCTGATGTGGAACATTCAACTAAAGAAAGAAAAGGCCAAAAGCTTGCAACATAAACTACCAAATTACCTGGCCCAAACTTTGATGTGTAGTTTTCTATTCCTGCAAGATCCAAATAGTGGTTTCTCCTTTCAATGTTCTCATCAACACAATGACGATAGCACTCACTTTGCTCTGGATTGTTCTCACTCTGGTGATATCTGTCAGCAGAAAGCAAAATTACAGTTCAGCAGAAGTTCTTTATTGTTGTTATCACCATCTGCAAACCAACAACTAATGGCCCCTTTGAAGTGACAGGAGTGGCTCACAAAGAAACAACAAATGCTTGAAATTCTGGGTGACCGGATTTGCTAAGTTGATAGGCCTGAACTGACTGTTCTTTCCTCTAATATAAGTTGACCCTGATGTTGCAAAGCAAAGGAGGCTTTCAAATTGCATCACACATGCAAAACCAAATAAAAATGCTTCAAGGATTTATTACATTCTGTCTTAGGGCCAAACCATTCAACTGATTCTCTAATCAGGACAGGCCAAAGAAAACCTGCTGTTTGATTCACATCTGTCCCCAGCACTGTTAGGAAGCACTGGGGTAAGGCTTGTGTCAGATATACACACGTGAATCTGCTTCAGAAAGACAAGCAACAGGTGTTGTAACTAGAGAGAACCTGAGAAGAAAAGGTGTTGGTAGGACACCTGGAGATAACTGCTGCTTTCCAAAACACAAATAATAAGGTCAGATCAGCCATTGGCTTCAGAATCTCAACTCTTTCTCCTGCTCAGCTTTGCAATTTTATTTGTAACAGAAGTATTTCCTGTGAATGAATATCTGAAATACCATTCATTTATGAGGCAGAAAAAAAGTCAGCTAGAGATTTATAGCACTGTAGCCTATAATGCCCAACAATTTAATTCGGCAGTTTAAATGGATGTTTGCAGATATGAGCTATATATCTTCAGTATAACAAATAGGATAAGAACTGCCTATCATTCAGATACTTTGGCCTCCAAGACCACAAGATGCTTTGGTTTTTCATACGCTCCATGTGACTGCAGTGATGTCAGCCTAAGACTGGAATTTGTCCTTGTATCTTATATGAGCTGCTAAACACAGGCTCTGTTCTATATGGTGGCAAGTACTCTGTTTTTAGTCTACTAATACATTGCCAGATTTCCAGAGGTTACTAATTCCACTGAGCTTTGACATGAACTGATTTCCTGGTCTAGGGTCACACTGTTCAGGACACTACAGAACTGAGTTCCCAGTGTCTGTGTCATACACAGGTCTTCAGGTTCTTTGATAAGTGTCATGAGACTTGACCTACCTGGAAAATAATTTGGTAGAGGTAGAATCTCCTGAATGAAGGAGAGTCCTCCTGGAAACCAGCTAAGCTGTAAAGACTGAGTCAGCTTTGAATTTCAGAAGTGACATGTGGTACTATCAAGAGGGAATGTCCAGATGTTCTTTATTTTTCTAGATAGATTGCCAGCTAGGTACCCTACCTGCACAGACACATCTTTATAGTTTGTTACACTTTAGCAAGTCAACTTAAGAGATCTCTGGAGTAGAACTTGGCTAGCAGATGCTGCCAGGTGTAAGTTGTCTATAGAAACTATCAGGACTTGCACACAAGTGCTAAAGACAATGCACAGTCAGCCCTCAAAAAAACATGGTTGGATTTGATCCAGCACAATTAAGTAACACTGCACACAGCACTGTCTGTTGAAAACAAAGTTAACAGGGAACCTGTTTTTTTTTTTCTTGTAATAAATTCCATCTCTCATCAAGATGTTGAAGAAAAGCTATGCCAGTACTGCCACAGCCCTCCATTCTAATAGCCTTCTTGCATGCAAGATGACGTTCAGCAATACAAATACACACAGCAAAGCAATTATACACTGATGAGAGATGTGCTCCACTGTCAAAGAGAACTAAAAGTACTTCTGAGAACGGAGCTGTCTGGCACCCAGCCGCACAGTCCTCTTCTGCTTGTATATGGGAATATCCAGGCATGCATCACGCATGCATCACCCACAGAGTGTAAGAATGCACATTTTTGCTACTGATTTCAAACTGAAAGAAGGTAGATTTCAGTTGGATATAAGGAGAAAGTCTTTTACAGTGAGGGTGGTGAGGCACTGGAACAGGCTGCCTGGAGATGTGGTGGAAGCCTCATCCCTGGAGACTTCCAAGGCTAGGCTGGAGCAGGCTCTCAGCAACCTGATCTAACGATGAACTCCCCTGCTCATTGCCGGGGAGTTGGACTAGATGACCTTTAAAGGTCCCTTCCAACTCTAAGGATTCTATGGTTCTATAATTTTTTATTTATTTATTTTAATTTAAAAGGCATCTGCTTAAGTGTTTGTGGAGTGTATGAAAGCTCTGTCTATAATTTCCACACTGGACTGTCATTCTAATGGTAAGCATACAGCAACACAATGGGTAAATGGAATAGAGTGGTGACAGGGTGCTGGGAAGAAAAATGCAGAGACATTTCCCAATAGCCACACTCACAGATAACATACACCTTAGGGCAGCCAGGGACAAATCACTTAAGCAGGAAAGAAAGAGTGAGAGCGAATGTGCATCTGTAGTAAAATCAAGATGTTTAGAGACTGCTGTGCATCACATTTTCCATGTTGCACTAAACCAAACAAACCAGAGTGGCATTAGGATATCCAGCTCACAGAGCTGCCTGCCAGCTCTCCTCCACCACCATTTTCTACCTCACATGCCAGGCAAGCTAGCTATGAATGTAGTTGCTTGATCTTGATACTTGTATCAGCCCTGCAGGTGAAAACTCCTGCCTGTAGCTTCCAGCAGTTGAAAAATCTAACCCATTTATCTCCCACCTTCGGGATAAAAACATTCCTATCCATTCTATCTTGAATATTAATCACATCTTGTCTAGAATTCCTAAGTGACTGAATTTGTGAAATGTGTGCACTTCTCACAAGTTTTCATTGCTGCTTTTGAGGGGAAGCTTCAGTGCTAATATCATGAGAGAGTGATGAGGCTCAGGGAGCTTTCCCAACAGTTAGCAATTAAGCCAGAGTACACAAATATCTATGCAGCACACATAGTGGCCAGACTCTTTGTCCTGTCCACATTTAATGAGAAGCAACAAAAACTGCCAGATGTTGACAGTTGTCTGATGCTGCTCAGCAAAGGATACAGTTTTATCCAGTCCAGGAAGCCTCCTACCAAAAGGATGAGAAGGACAAATGCAGCAGGGCCAAGCATCTACCCCAATATTTGATGCCTCTGTCCCTACGGATATGAATGAAAATTCCTAAAACATTTCCAAAAACAGGACTTT